>NC_090646.1:92863239-93163239 GCF_040937935.1 Hyperolius riggenbachi
TGCATTATGGGGCGAATCGAACTTCCGCAAAAGTTTGCTTGGTCCAGGCGAACGCGAACCCCCAAAGTTCGCCTGGAACCGTTCGCCGGCTAACCGTTCGCTACATCTCTAGTAACTATTTTATTTTTTTATGGTATTTTTTTTTTCCTTAAAACATGTATTTGGGTAATATTTCAGTGTTGGACATAAACAGGTCATTTTTAATGTTACTGAATGTGTAAATTGTAATGTAAAAAATGTGTAGATGTAGTTTTACTATTTGGCCACAAGATGGCCACCTTTCGTTTTTGTTTTCTCTCCTTGTACTTCTCGGACGTACAAGGGGGATGCGGAAATTTTTCCGGGCAGAAGAACTGAAGCCTCACGCGTGAGCGCTTCGGTTTTTCTGCGGGACACAGGGATCGGTGATCGGGAACCATGTTCCCTTTCACTGATCCCAGGGCTAGCGGTGGGGACACGGGGGCACGCTCGGGAACGAGCGGGAGTGCAGCACAGCAACCACCCGGATGTGAGCTTCACGTCTGGGCGGCTGAAATGGTTAAGTCTTAGTCTGTTTTAATAAACCAGTGTTTCTATCAAGCCCCTCCCCCCCTCCCGTGTAGCCACCAAGCCGACTCCCAGGCCCATCCCACCACACTCCCAGCCACACAAATCATTAGGTGTCCATCATAAGTCCCCAAAAAGCATTGTTGAGGGCCCCATTATTCCCCTCCTGCTTTCCCTTACAAATCCAGGGTGTGCACACATTGGGGTCTCATCTTATCCAGGCAGGACACAGGAGGCAGCATCATGCTCTATGCTTCACACAGCAGAGTCTTACCTAATCCAGGCAGGACACAGGAGGCAGCACCAGGCTCTACACTCAGAACTTCTCCTCCTAGTTCCCTGCAGGCATGTATGTGGTTACCATAGCTGGAGGGGAGGGGGCACATCTTGGAGGACCCTACAGGCTCTGGGGCCCTAGGGCGAGTGCCCCCTTTGCCTCTATGGAAGCACTGGCCCTGGAAAGCTTTATAATAACCTTTTGGCATGACAAAACACAAAGTTCCATTTGAAAAATAAGATAAAAGTTTAGCTCAAACGGCCGTATTTGCATCTGAAGCTTTCATTTAAGCCATTTCTGAAATCTGTGATATTTTCCCCTGTAACAAGCATCCAAATGTGTTCTCCCATAATGCCGAGGAGTTATTCCTGTAATGGCAAAAAATGACATTTGGACGGCGGCGGAAGACGACTATAATTCACAATAATGCATGAACTGCCAGCTTTAAATGTGAATAAAAGCCTTTAATCCATAATTTAATGTAACGGATTGCCCCCTTATGGGCTGTTAGTCACATACAGCACAAACACAAGAATTATTCCGTGCAATTATAATAACAATCTATCCCTGATTCATCAATTGCAGTTTATATTTCATCTGACACCGTGAATGAGATGAGTTTGCTGCTCCTGAGGTCCGGGCTCTGCTGTCTGACGTATTATTTTCTGTATTCTCGCCATACGTGATAAGACAAAACACAAGGCAGCATTTGTCATGCTGAGGCACAAATCCCACACAGTTTGTTTTGGTTTGTTGAGACAGTTTAGATCTTCCAGAATGCGTTTCTGTGGCCCTGGAGAGTAGACGGATCGGTCTCGCTCTTGATTTCACAGCTCGCTGCAAACAAATTACTTTTTAAAACAGGAAAGTCATGAGGCTGAGCTTCTGTGCAAAGCATTGTGGGTAGTGGACATGCTTTCGGGTTTTTCTGACTGGAATGGACAGCTAGATTTAAAATATAAGTGCACTCACAACGAGAAAGCCTTACCAGATCAGCTTAAAGTGGACCTGAACTCTTGCACAAGACAGGAGAACAAAGAGGAATGCACCCTGTATGTATTTAGAGAGTTTAGCCTGTTTAATTTCCCCTCATCTGTGGTGAAGCACAAGTTGTAATTTGATCTCTGCCCTGTGTCAGCTGACTGCCACGGTAGATAAGCTCATTTGAAAGCACAGAATATTAACAATATGGGCTTGATTCACAAGAGTGCTAACTGATAGCACGGCCGTTTTCGCGTGAATTATCGCGTCTTGTGTGAAAATTCACGATCACATGAAACGCGAAAATTCACACAAACGGCCATTCTTTTGTGAATCAAGCCCTATGTCTGCTTCAATGGAAGCAGGAAGTAGACACACTGTAGATTTACTGCAGGATTTCTATCAGCTGTAACAAAGAAATGTTTTTTTCTGTAAATGTTATTTTGCCGTTACTTATCTTTTAGAGAAGGGAGGCAGTTCTGAGTTCAGGTCCGCTTTAATATAAGGATTATAGCAAGCCAGCGGTGTAACAATGGGGGATACAGTGGCTGTGACTATTCCCATGTCCTAGAACCAGGGGTCTATCTAAATCCTGCAAGGAGGTTTTCTGCCACACAAACTAGATTTTTTTCTTTTTACAGTCTGCTGTACTGGAGAATTGGCTACCTGATGATTTTAAAGGGGTTTAACTTAAAGGATACCTGAAGTGCATTTTTTAATAGATATTTCTATAGTGGAAAGTGGATAGTCCAGATCAACTCTACAGCCCACCGTTCCAGTCCTGAGATCCTCTAAGCATATTCGACAAGAGCTTAACGAATATGTTTCTCTTGACCGTGCTTCTGCCTTGTATGAGTGCATCCCAACTGGGTATGCGTGAGTAAAGTTTGCGCCTGCCTAGTAGAATGAGACGCCTTTTTTCCTCCGTGCAGGAGTGCTTCTTTATGCAGGGCATAGTTGCGTATACCCAGTGCAGATAAGCTTGTACACGTATGGTAATGTGCCCACAAGAACGAATGGGCCCTGAAAAGCAAAAGCGGGCCAGAAGAGGATCTGGAAAGAATCTAGATTATCCAGAGACTTCCTATTGCTGAGGTAAGTATCCAGATTTCATAATAACCACTGTTTCCAAGAAGAATGCTTGTTGCATTGGAGGGCTAATTAGAGAATCTTTTTACAGTGATCTGCATTGCCTTCGCAATACACACACTTGTTCTATGCGATATTACCTGATGTACAGGCAGATCCACCTCACCATTCCTGTGTGGTAAATAACTTATTGCTGCACCATGTGTGAAAGCCTAACATTCCCTGAGTACAATGTGTCTAAGGTGATAGGTGAAAGAAATTAACACATTTCCAGCAGCACACGGCAGCTCTCAGTGGGCTGCCCAGTATTCTCCATATTGTGATGTGTTATTGTTAGTGACAGCTAATTAAGGCCCACTTATCAATATCAGCATGTGTGAAGGGAGTGCTAGCATACGGACGTGTGCCAAACTATGTGGGTGCCAATAAACTCTCTGATGACTCCTCTGTGGAGAACATCACCTCATACGTCGCTGAAGCTGCAGAACACTCCAGTCAGCTGACAGGCAGTAAGACTCTACATGCCAACAGCTTCACGATTTCTAGTTTATCCATATAGACAGACATAATTACAGAACAGAACACTTTTTACATGATAGATAAGATGAGAGAAAAACACAGGGACACCGGGAGCCCAATCTGGTGTAGTATAAGCAAAGATGGATTAACATGTAATGGGGCCCTAGGTAACATCGTAGATTTTAATGCATTTTTAAGGGTACACCAACTTACATATGAAATGATGAAATAAACATGTGCATATACGAGAGTGTAGGCTGCGGCGGTTTTCAAGCCCATATGGTCGCCGGGCTGTGGTAGCTCAATGATAGAACAACAGTGACTGTCTAGCTGATCAAATTTGATCTGTCCACAATGAAGAAACGACCTTATTATCTTTGGTGTGCCACCCCCCGAGACACTCATATAGCCGATGGTCATTGCTTCATTGTTATGCAAGCTCCTTCACCGCGGCAAGGTAATGATCATGAAGGGGAATTGGCACATGTACATACCTTTTGTTTTGTTGTTGCAGCTGCAGTGCAGCCAGAAAAATTAGGCAGGCATGTACACGCACCAGAAAAATTATTATAGGTGGCCGTAAAAATTCAGGAATCCGCCTGGAGTCCTGGACCCTGTTGGTGGTGGCGAAGAAGGCAGTCAAGCGGCCTGCAGGCAGATATGCTGTGTGGGGAGCGACTTAGTCTTGGGGCAGGCAGTCACAAGGCGTGCAGGCAGAGATGCTGTGTGTGGGGACTGACTTAGTCTTCGGGCAGGCCTGACCGTGCTTTGCAGACCAGGCATCTGTGGTCAGATGGACCCTTGACCCAATGCTGTGTGCCAGAGATGTTACCACTTGCCTTTCAACATCACGGTACAGTTTAGGTATCGCCTTTTTCGAGAAAAAATTGCGGCCTGGTATCTTCCACTGTGGTGTGTGGCTTTGCTTTTGTGTGCTGCTTTTCCTCAGGTGGTCATCCCATTGCAGTTGGTGCTTTGTAATCATGTGCCTTCGTAAGGTAGTTGTCCCTACGCGGGTCTTGGTCTTTCCATGGCTCCATTTTCGGTGGCAAAGTGTACAGATGGCATTGCTCTCATCTGAAGCAGACACACAAAAAATGTCCACACCGCTGAGCCCTGGGGTGATGGCACTTTGGTGGTGGCGGCCGACTGAGTGTTAAGTGGGGTTCCAGAATCAGAGCAGGACGAGGAAGATATGTCACGCTTCCGTGCAGAAGCTGAGAAAGATGAGGTGTTCTGTGTGAAATAGTCAACTATGTCCTGACAATATTGGGGGTTGATGGCATGAGCCTTCTTCTGAACACTGTACTTTGGTTGAGGGCCGCACGACACCACGACAGCGCGACCTCGAACAGACCTGCCAAGTGGCCTGCCTCTGCCTTTTGTTTTGTCCATATTGGGGGGATGAAGTGAAAGGTATGCACTGACTTGACTAATACAATGTGCAGTCACACAGGTGCAGTTAACAGGTATGCACGGAGTGGTATATCACACTGCATGCACTCACGTAGGTAGGTGGGTTCACTGAACACAAAAAGGAGGTATATGCAGTGATGAGGTTGGTGCACTGAACACAAACGGGTAGGTATATACAATAATGGGTATTACAATGTGCACCTACTGTCACACACACAGGTAGTCACTGAATGTGCTGGGCCTGGCAGTGGCACACACACAGTATGAATTATCAAGGCTGTCTATGCAACACAAGTGTCAGTAGAACACACAGAAAAAAAAATAGATCATAAGAACAAGATTAGCTCTCAAAAGAGCTGTTGTGGGGTGCTATTTGAGCAATAAGAATCAGCAAGGAGCAAGCTAAGAAGCCTACAAGAGCCTAAGTAATCTTTCCCTATGAGAGTCTGCAGCAGCAGCAGCAGCTGTCGCTTCTCTATTTACTGCAGGCACACGAGTGACTAAAATGGCCGGCGATGCCTGCCTTTTTTAAGGGGGGTGGGGGAGTGGCTCTAGGAGGGAGTGTAGCCTGATTGGCTACAATGTGCCTGCTGACTTTGATGTAGAGGGTCAAAGGTGACCCTAGTGGTGCATTATGGTGGACGAACCAAACTTCCGCAAAAGTTTGCGGTTCTCCGCGATCGCGAACACCCGGAAGTCCGCCGGGAACCGTTCGTCGCCGAACCGTTCAGGCCATCTCTAATTATTAATGCCCGAGCCCTGCTTTATGTTCAAGGCTCTTTTTGTATTTGTAGAATGTCAATACTTGATATTTAGAAATATTCAGGAGTGACATGTTTATTCTCTGCACTCTTCCTGAGTTGGAACAAATAGTTCTGATTGAACTATGATGTTGCTGAATAATGTGACAACGCTGTACTAAAACACTAGTTTATACCACAAGCCTCTGTGCCATCTACTGTAAGCTCACTCCCAAGGGGAAAAACACATAGAGCATTATTATGTTGTTTCTACAAAATAAAATAATCAAATGGTGTGCACAGCGGCAAAAAAGAAAAATGAGTACAGGTAGTTGGTACAGACGCCCCACTTACGAACGACCAGCCAATATGATCCCGTCACGATGATGTCATTTCCGTGGGGGAAGATTGAAGAAGTGGTTTCAAACGTCCCGGCTTAAGAACGGATTGAAGTTAAGAACAAATCTACAGTCCCTATCTCGTTCTTTAACCGGGGACTACCTTTAGTCACAAACAGAAAATTAGCTACTGCGTGGAAAATACAATAAACAGCAATCAATATATGTGTTTATGTATAACTAACTACAAATTCAAGGGAAACTGTGTTGAAAATAACAAATAATAAAATAGCAAATTTTATACAATATTCATTTATAGATTATTTAGTCAGTGTTTGCCGATTGTAAAGTCTTTCCTCCCCACCTGATTTACCTTCTTAAATGTATCACTGGTGGTGACACCTTTAGTTCTACCAGAAGATCGGTACAAAATGTTTGTTAATGAGAGTTCTATGCACAGGGGGAACTGTTGCTTGCTTGGCAGTTGGAAATAGCCGTTATCACCCACAATGGAATGGGATTCACAGACAGCAAACTGTCAGAACCATGGTAATGACATCACACTGTGGGAGGGGTTTCACTACAATATCAGCAATGCAGACCCCCCTGATGATCTATTTGAGAAAAGGTAAAAATTTCTCATGGGAATTAGGGTATCAGCAGGGGTGTAGCAATAGGGGTTGCAGATGTTGCGACCTCATCGGGGCCCTTGGGCCAGAGGGGCCCCGAAGGGCCCTCCCTTAACTATAGTATTAGCTCTCTATTAGTCCTGTACTCATAATAATCACTTCTATAGATACTTTGAATAGTGGTAATCATTAACAATCTATTCCCCATCCCCTTCTTGCACCTCTGACACTGTAGTTGCCATTGGCAGGTTTTGCGCGTATCAATTGTTATGTATAGAGTGCTTGGGGGGCCCCATTGTAAAACTTGCATCAGGGCCCACAGCTCCTTAGCTACGCCACTGGGTATCATTAACTGATTGGGATGAAGTTCATTCCTTGGTTAAAGTTCCTCTTTAATTGATATTCCTGCCGCAACAATTTTTCCGGATTGCTGAGCGCAGCGGACCGGAAACGGAAGCTGAAACACTGCATTGGGAGCAATGAGAAAACGGAACGCTTCTTCACACTAGTGAAGAAATGGAGTGTTCTAAATAGAATGTGGGGAAAGGGAAATGGAGCAGAAGCAGCGGAAGGAAATTGAGTGGCGACAGAGTAAAAACGGATCCGATCGGCCGGTGATCAGATCTGTTTTCACGTATCCATTTGCCAATCTAATGCAAGTAAGAACCGGGCCTTAACCACTTCTGTACTACGCTATTTTGTGCTGATCTGTGCTGCGTGGGCTCTCCAGCCAACAGCACAGATCAGGTTGCAGCCAGGCCGATCAGACTTCCCCCCTTTTTTACCCACTAGGGGGATGTCCTGCTGGGGGGGTCTGATCGCCGCCGGCTGCTTGTGCTTGCGGGGGGGGGCTCTTCAAAGCCCCCCTCCGCAGCGCTTCCTGGCCTCCTTCCCTCCCTCTCCCTCCCCCTGTGAGCGGCGCAGGACGGATAGGCTTTAGCCTATCAGATGCCCGCGATCCCCGGCCAATCAGAGGCTAGGGATCGCCGATCTCCTCTACGGCGCTGTTGCGCAGCAGCGCCGTATACATGTAAACACCGGGGAAGATCTTCCCCGTGTGTTTACATTTACCCTGCGAGCCGCCGATCGGCTCGCAGGGTGTTCACGGAGACACCCTCCGTAAACTGACATGGAACGGCCGCTCATACGAGCGGCCGCTTCCATGGAATACACTTCAGGATTCAGGGGCGTACATATACGCACCGAGAATCCGGAAGTGGTTAAAGAGACACTGAAGCAAAAAAAAAAAAAACTATAATACAATGATTTGTATGTGTAGTACAGCTAAGAAATAAAACATTAGTATCAGAGACAAAAGTCTAATTGTTTCCAGTACATGAAGAGTTAAGAAACTCCAGTTGTTATCTCTATGCAAATAAACCATTAAGCTCTATGGACTTTTAATGTCATGGAGAGGGCTGTCTTCTGAAGTTTATTATCTCAACTGTCAGTGAAGAATTTTCTTTTTCTCTGCCAGAGGACAGGTCAATAGTTCACAAGACTGCTCTGAAACAATTATTTAGAATGCTGAGTAGTGTGTAAACTGCAAATATTAAAGAATGATGCAATGTTATAAAACACACTATATAACTGAAAATAAAAATATGAGAATATTTTCTTTGCTACTAACATTCTAGAAATTATCCGTACTGCACAATCAATTCATTACATCATATTTTTTTTCTGTTTCAATTGTCTCTTTAATTAGTTGCTCTGAGTTACTTATAACTGAAAGAAAACTGATTTTCAAGGCAATGCCCATGTGTCCCAATGGCTCAGTTCCTACTATACGCATTTTAACTGAAAGCTTTTTCACAATGTACTGCTTTTGAAAAAACGTACACCAACACGTACTAACGCATACCAACGCATTAAGTGTAAAAGGACTCTTAAAAAGAAGATGCAAAATTGCGCCCTAAGAGAAAACTTTGGAGAAAAAGTGAATTAAATAAGGGCCTATATATGTTATGTGTCACCTAGTACAGCACCAGGGAGAATATTGGTCTTATATGAACGTATAATCATACTGTATGCAACGCTTTCAAAGGACTAAAGTAAAATGCCAAAAGAATGCAAAGAGATTTATTTATGTAACTTTGAAGGCCTGCTGGCCATCTTTGGACCTCAATATAGCAGTTGAGGGTCTGACATGAATTGTCATATGCACTTTTGAAAAGTACCCCTGCAACAGAAATACGGAAATGAATGCAAATAAAATAATAAAGGCTGAAGCCACAAAGCTAATCTGCTTATCCACCTTGAACTTCCTCTTTGCCTCACTAAAGAAGAAGATTGCCTCATACCGGATGTCTGACAGGGAGGACAGTGTAATGGTACCTCACAGAGGTGGAGACAGAGGAAGAACCATGGCCTTCCATTCACAATACGTCTTCTGAGGGTTTTCCATATTAATACTAGTAAGCTCTGTGTCATTTCTGTAGTAAAACTGCTCCGAGGGTAAGAATCACACTTGCAGGGCATAGTTAATCTAATCTGGATTCTCAGGATACCCTCTTATGACACCCTCTGTCTGCCGTACCCCTTGACGGAATCAGGAGGAGCACAGTGACTATACTGTCAAAACAGGGAAAGCAGCTGTGACACAAACCTGACACAAAACCCAGGGGTGTTGAAATAATTTAAACTTCCTCTCTCAATAGACATCAGCTGCCACTCACAGAATCTGTCAAACAAAAGGGAATTCCAAGATAATAACTGGAATACGTTCTGCCGAAAAATTATTTTAAGTCTTCATTGGAAGCTGGTAAAGTACTGAAGGATCAAGGGAGGTGCTTTATATGTGAAATGTTTAGGGTTGGCTCAGATGGACGTCTGAACCAGCTGTCTGCAGCAGCCCGGTGTCTTGCTACAAATGTTTTTTTGCAATTATCGGTTTTATTGAATTGCCATAAAATTGTATCATTTTAATGTAATGTGTGTGACCACCTTACAAGGGATCCAAGGTCAGAGACATATGGAGGCTGCCATATTTCATTCCTTCTAAACTCTTAGGGCATGTTGTTCACATTAGAGGCGTTTTTTGGATTGTTTTAAGCGCAAGAGATTTGTACAAATCGCCCTAAAAGCGCTTACACTGTGCTTTCCATTCGATAGTTCTCATTGGTGCGTTCTGTTTGCTTGCTGCTGACTAAAGTGCTGCATGGACCATTGCCAGGGCAATTTACCCTGAATGGAAGGTATAGTAAAAACGCGAAACACTCACAAAATCGCTTTGTGCAGCGATTGTTTTCATGTTTCCGGATCAAAGAGTGCACTTCCTGACTTGCATCAGGGAGTGAATTAAAAAAAAAAATCTGGAAAAGCGCTTAGAAAAGCGGTTTTAACAAAAACGCATCGCCCACCCAAGCACCGGAAATGAAAAAAAAATAGCCTCAGAAAATGCCCAACGTGAACCCTAATGCGATTGGAACGCAATGTGAACAAGGCCACAGCTAAATGGACGGGTATAGCTCTCCAGCAGGAGCCATGTAGCGGCAATCAGGAAAAAGTCAGAAATGTCTAATCTGCATGCTTGTTCAGCGTCTATGGCTAAAAGTATTAGAGGCAGGGGATCTGCTCCCTAAATTAAAAGTTTTGGGGGAAGCTAGGTGAGGGACATTTTTTGATTGCTTGTTTTTTACTTTATCGTTCATTTAGCCTTCACAAATCACAAAAATACAATTTCATGACCGCAACGCTCAGGTGAAAACCACTGACCATGTCTAATCAGAAGCACTGACCGTCTCCGGCTAATCACCATGCTGCAGCTAATTAGTGAGCTTTGATGTGGCCAGCTGCTTGTTTCCTGCTCGCAGTTTCCCGTCAGTACAAAACATTTGTCGCCATAGCTGCTGTAAACACACGACACGCGCCATCTTTTCCCCTCGCATAACCTTAATCAATGCGGGGAGACAAATATTGATTAAACAAAGCAGATTCATCAACTTTGGAACCAGAGCAGAACCTGCGCACAACTGTAAGTACAATTATTAAGCAGACAGCAGCAGTAACAGAACAATCAAAGAAACATGAATAATGAATAGCATTGTATGTCCCAGAGCAGCCGGTGTGCCACGGTAAGCTTTCATAGTGCCGATTCTTTCATTATCCTTCACATTGTGACCTCTACGCTGTAGCGTAAGCTTTCCTTCCTACCTGGTGGCTTTGAAGAGTGTGGAGATATTTTCCTCGTTGGATTGGGGAAGGTACGACCAGGAGATAATGAAGAGGATATTATATATATTATATATACTTTCCCACCTAGCAAGTAAGAATAACATTTGTGGAATATAAAACATTTAGTTATTGCAGAAAGGAGCCGCTAATGCCTCTGCATGCTGTCTCAGTGCAAGGATGATTGGTACCGGTAATGGCGGTAAACTAGGGGGCCTCGTTATTTGGGTGAGGGATGCTGGGAGATGAACTGTTCCATAAATCACCCACTCCCATGCTTAATTTCAGGACTTCTCTAGAGCTGCAGCCACTCTTTAGAGCTCCCTTCCTCCTGCCATCAGGCTCTCCCACTTTTTCAGCACCTTCAAGCAAGTCCTCAAATTGCACCTCTTCACGATGGCCTATCCACTAGCACTGTAGACAGTGTGTGTTGTAGACTCCAATGTTCTCAGACAGATTCAGACTCTGCCTTCCCCCATACAGTGTAAAAAGAGGTGATGATGCAGTCCAGGCATCATCAAAAGCCAGTAAGCCACACCCACAAATCCTAAAATAAAGCCTTGTCCTCCTCATGTGATCAACTTTTCATGAGAGGACTGGTATCTGCATGAGACTCATGTCGTATGGGTACTCTGATTACTGGTACTAATATGTTCATATTTCAAGATTTGTGCCACAAGATGCGATATAGAGCTTTTTAGAATGCATGTTTTTCTCCCCCTCACTTTGTAGCTTCAGACGTTTTGTAGAAAGTTACTTGCAAAGTCAGATCTAGTAGTGGCAATGCTCAGCACTGTGTGAAGGAGAAATTACGAACGTTATCAGTCACCACAAGACCATCAGCTTCTGAGTACCGTTATATGAAGGAACCTATCTGCAGTTTCATCTCTGAGTGATGAACCATTCCAAAATACGAAAGCAAAGGTCCAAAACTGTTCCCGCTTCAGATAAAGAAACACCCCACCAGGATTTCACGTCTAAAGCCTGACTTAATTATGATTTATAAGGCCGGCGTGTTAAGTTCAATTTCACAGCTGAAGAAAGGGAATCGTCTGGCTGAATGGTTCTGGGACATCTTTTTCACCGCAAGTCCTCTGATAATATTCATGTAGTGCATCACGCAGCTGTTTACTGGTAATTAAAATCATGTTTACTCACTGAAATGTGACTATCCAAAGGAAACTGCGGGCCTCCCGCCTCACTGCTTCCACCGCCAAGACAGCCTCGCAGAAAATAATCTCTTAATTACAAAATTAGGTCACCCACTTCGCAAAATGACTTCAGAGAGAAGAATATCAGTCAACTGTCTTCCACCAGGCGATGGCTGGGAGCTGTAGATTTTATTTGTCCTTGTAGATATAGATGAACAAGCAATCTCTTCCATACAATGAATTATACAGCAATAGGATAATGACTTTGAAGTAATATTCCATTCAGAGTGCTTTGACTGTTTACTTTTCATTTTGGATTTCAGGATTTGATGACAACGGGCAGCTTTGAGAATCTAAACAGGCTGTGGATGGTTTATTAAAAGGGCACACACAAAGTAGAGCGGTCTCATATCAATGTGCCACATAGACAGCATTCTGGAGGAAGAATGTTTTACCATTCAGTGTTCAGCTTTGTAGGGTTACATGGAAGTTGAGGCCGGTTTCACAGCAGAAACCAACATTTTGGATGTGGTAAGATTGGATGATAACATCGCACCGTGAAAAACAGCCTTCACAGATGTGCAGTAATCTCACTTCTGGCAGCAAGCAACAGTTTAACCTTCTGGGGACCACCTGTAGTAAATCCTACGCTGCACTTGTGGCTGCCTAACTGATGCGGCGTAGGATATACGCCACCTGCTCTTTCCACTCCCGCCACAATCGTGCGCACTCGAGAGAGGAGATTCAGCTGTCAAATGACAGCTGACATCTCCCCTCAGTGATCAGGAGCCATAGTGATTGGCTCCTGATCACGTGATCACTACGATTGTTGGCCGATCCTAGTGATCACTATTGAGCAGCAGCGGTAGGAAGGGAAGGAGAGGACAGGACTCACTTTAACGTTCCCCTGGTGATCCGTCACATGCCTCCGCTCTGCACGGAAGCTCTGCCCCCTCTGCCCTAAGGGATGCTGTCATTAAGCCGCGACCCGGGACTTAAAGTCAATGCGAGCAGGCATGCCGGTGTAATGTCTGATTGCACTGCCCCGAAGCTCCGTGCCACACTGAGTAGCATGCATGTTCAGTGTGAAATGATTAATGCTGCTGATTAATCTCTGCTTCCACACATCCTACACCCCCCAAATGACTTATTTGCCAAATTGCAGCCCCCGAGCCCCGCTGGTTCCCTAGATAGACTTCTGTAATGTATCTCCTGAACCAGCGGGGCTCGGGGGCTGCAATTTGGCATAGAGGTTGTTCAGGGGGTTCCCTCCCTACTCTAAACATTTGGGTGTAGGATGTGTGGAAGCAGAGATATTTAATATTTTACCACCAGCAGCATTATTAAATAGGAAATGTAGCCGCACAGTCTCCTACTGCGCATGCGGGGCAGCACAAATTAACAGGAAGCGCAATCAGACACCACACACCGGCCAGAGCGGAGGGGGCTAGAGCAGCTCATCGCAGGACCCAGGGAGGTGAGTGAACTTAAGGGGGTTAGGCAGCTGTTCTGATATGACCCAGGAGGAACATCATTGTTCATTCCAGCCATGCATTTTTTGGTAGTGTCTACTGTAGGTTCACTATATGCTAGTGCAAAATATGCTTTGCGTACTGGTGGGCCGCCATCTGTTATCTGTTTATCTGGGTTAATTTTGCTTGATCCCTGTTATTGTTAATACCATGTCCCAGCAACTAATTACTTTATATTCATTTTCCCCAGGTTATTCTGTTAAAATACATGTTTTTAACATTGTCTTTCTTGTATGTTATAGATTAAATGCGCTGCAGTGGCCAGACACCTATTGTATCAAGATCAGCCGGACACCGTCTCACTCCGCAGTTCTTCAGCTATTGTCATTTACTGTTGTGCATTCCAGTTTCCCTAGCTCACTTTGCATTAGCTGTAATACCCGGCCCCACCATTGGGAGAGAGGGCGCCTGCCTCCCATGCTTTGGCTGGCAACGCTGGCCTCGCATGGTTGGCAGTGTGCATTCCCAATGTAGGGGAATCCGGAAGTGACGCATTGACGCCGCGGCAGGAAGCCGCGTGACGTCACTGACGTCATTGGGCCGGCCCACGGTGTCTGGCATGGTCGCAATAGGGCGCAGACCGCTATTTAAGCGGCGGTTTTTTACTGACAAGGTACAGCACCTCCTGGGGACCCCATCCTTACCCTTTGAGAAAGCTTTGCGAAACAGCGCTGTCAGGGTAACTATCCATGCTTTGGGCAATCTTTTGCACTCCACCAGCCAGCTGCCTTTTGCTTTACACTGCTATGCAGCAGATGCTGCACATTACATTGCATGGATTTTTCAGGCAGCAGTGTTCATTTGATATATTGATTGTCAGTTTTTGACCCCTTTGCTGTGTATGCCTTTACTGTTTACATGTATTCACTGATTGTCATCAATGTTTGGGCCACTTTTTGCTGTTTAGAGCCCAGTGTATGTATATCATATTTGATCTTTTGTATTTTTTCACAATACAAATAAGTTTTGAGCATCAATCACGCTTGGTGTGCCAGTTATTTTGTATATAGGTTAGGCAGCTGGTCACCAGAAGGTTAAGTGAGGCTCTCTGGCGCTCACTTCCTGTGGCCAAAAAAAGAATTGCACGGAAGTGTATTGAAAAAAATACGCTTCCGCTCATGCGCACTGCAAAGCGAAACATTTTAAAATACCTGCCTCGCCATTGACTTACATGACTTCTGGTTGCCGTGAATGTTGCCCTGTAATACGCTGTTGCTTTCATGTCGGTTGCAATGCTTCTGGCGCATCGTATCAAACCGCAGCCGGTATGAAATGTCCCATAGACTTTCATTGATTTAGTGTCACCCTGCAGTAAAATAGGGTAATGTAATGTGATGAAAACGCCCTAGTGTGAAAGGGCCTGAAAGTGACCATGTCTCCAACTCTTTATGGGGTGAGACTCAGGGCTCGTTCACACTAAGAGCGTTTTTTCCCTTTTTTCAAATGCAGGCGATTTTCAAAATCGCCCTAAGAACGCTTGTGCAATGATTCTTTATGACAGAGTTCGCATCTGAGCGGTTTTTTTCCAATCCGCTCAAAAAAGCGCTGCATGGGCCATTTTTGAGGCGATTCCGTTTCAATGGAGGGTATAGGAAAACCGCATAACGCTCACAAAATCGCATTGTATTTTGTATTTATTATTTTCCGGGTCAAAGAGTTCACTTCCTGACTTGGGTCAGAAAGTGAATTACAAACCGCTCAGGAAAAACGCTTAGAAAACTGCTTAGCACAAAAACGAATCGCCCACCCAAGCGCCGGGAATCGAAAAAAAAAGACGCATCAAGAACCGCCCAATGCTAACGGCCAGTCGGCCACGCGAACGGAACACATGGTTAACAAGACCTCAAAGGACAACTGGAGCCAGAGGGATATGGAGGCTGCCATATTTATTTCCTAGTAAGCAACACTAGTTATCTGGCTGTCCTGCTGATCCTCTGCCTCTAATACTTTTAGCAAGTGATGAGCCAAATGATCCAATTACGATTATGCGAAATTTCGTGAAATTTCAATTATGACCGCAATAGAAATGTCGCAAATTTCTCAAAATTACGTGAAATTTCGTGTTTCTGGGGAACTTCGTAATTACGATCTTTTTAGTAATTACGATCGTTTACGTAACACAAACAAATCAGAATTTCGTGTTTAACACGCAAATTCAACCTTTCTCAAAATTGTGTTCCAGGCCAGAGGTTCCTGATACATTTAAAGCGACAGCACTTGCAGGTACCTTTGTATTATCAGATATTGCAAGGCCCAAAACCAAGTGTCTCAGCACGACTGCTAAGTGCACCTTGACAAAGAGCAACTGTCTTAGAAGCGGCTGCAGGTAGAGCCTCCTGATACACATAAAGCGACAGCATGTGCAGGGGCCTTTGCATTATCAGTAATTGCAATCGTGACTTTCGTGAGTTTAGTCATTACCTAAATGTGCATAATTACTATTAGAAACGAAATTGCGTTAATTTTCGTAACTAAAATAACTTTGTTTCTATAGAAAAGTTGAAATTACAAAATTTCACGTTAAACACGAATTTGCGACGAAACGCTGAATTACGAAACCAAAATTTCGCTTACAGAATTCTGAATTATGGTTTGTATGGCAATTACGAATTTACGAATTTGTGTCGTAGCGGCAAAATTCGTGTCCGTAATTAACCCATTCGTGTTCCGTCGTTTTCACTTGAGAAATGTTCACCTCCCATTCATTAGCCTATAACTTTATCACTACTTATCACAATAAACTGATCTATATCTTGTTTTTTCCGCCACCAATTAGGCTTTCTTTGGGGGGTACATTTTGCTAAGAGCCACTTTACTGTAAATGTATTTTAACAGGAAGAATAAGAAAAAAAACGGAAAAAATTCATTATTTCTCAGTTTTCAGCCATTATAGTTTTAAAATAATACATGCCTCCATAATTAAAACTCACATATTGTATTTGCCCATATGTCCCGGTTATTACACCATTAAAATTATGTCCCTATCACAATGTATGGCGACAATATTTTATTTGGAAATAAAGGTGCATTTTTTCCGTTTTGCATCTATCACTATTTACAAGTTTAAAATAAAAAAAATATAGAAGTATTTCATCTTTACATTGATATTTAAAAAGTTTAGACCCTTATGTAAATATTTACATGTTTTTTTTTTATTGTAATGTTTTTTCTGTTTTTTTATATTAAACATTTTATTTGGGTAGTTTTGGGAGGGTGGGATGTGAACATGTGATTTATAATGTAAATGTGTGTTTGAATTTAATTTTTTTTACTTTTAGTTGTAGTATTACTTTTTGCGCACAAGATGGCGGCCATGAGTTTGTTTACACGACGTCACTCTAAGCGTAACACACGTTTAGAGCGACGTATGGGGTATGATACAGCCAGAAAAAGCGAAGCTTCCGAGAGAAGCTGACGCTTTTTCAGCGGGGGAGAGGAATCAGTGATCGGGCACCATAGCCCGATACACTGATTGCCTGGCTAACGAACCGCGGGCCGGGAGCGCGCGTGCACGCACGCACGCGATCGGCCGCGGTAGCGCGCATGGTTCCTGGACGTAGTTTCTACGTTCAGGAACCAAAATAGGTTAAAGAAACACGAAATTTTGAAACTTTTGGTTCAACACTACTTTTAGCCATAGACCCTGAACAAGCATGCAGCATATCAGGTGTTTCTGACATTATTGTCAGATCTGACCAGACTAGCTGCATGCTTGTTTCTGGTGTTATTCAGACACTGCTGCAGCCAAATAGATCAGCAGGGCTGCCAGGCAACTAGTATTGTTTAAGAGGAAAAAAATGTGGAAGCCTCCATATTCTTCTTATTACAGTTGTCCTTTTAAACCAGCAGTTGTGCTTACCCCTTCTTCCCTTACCAAGCTGCTCCATTACATGCAAATTAACCCTCTCTGGATAGTGTACTAGTAAATGGCTCTGCCTCTGACACAGGAGACCAGAGCTTGAATCTTGACTCTTCCTGTTCAGTAAGTCTGCACCTATTCAGTAGGAGACCTTGGGCAAGACTGCCTGACACTGCTACTGCCTGTAGAGCAGGCATGGGCAAACTCGGCCCTCCAGCTGTTACAGAACTACAAGTCCCACAATGCATTTGCCTTTATGAGTCATGACTGTGGCTGTCAGACTCCTGCAATGTATTGTGGGTTCCTTAATAGCTGGAGGGCCAAGTTTGCCCATGCCTGCTGTAGAGTGTGTCCTAGTGGCTGCAGAGATCTGGCGTTTTGAGTCCGCCAGGAGAAAAGCACAAAATAAATGTTCTATGTCCTGCCCCTCTGCTGTGGCTCCATCCTCGGACACAAGCGGGTACATCCCAGTGGTGTTCATAAAACTGCCCTGTAGATGTCACTGTCCTACTTGGTTACTGCATAAGATTATCTACACTCTTGTGGGTCGTTGGTTCCTGTCCTGTTCTGGCTAGAGACATGCAGAGGAGACATTGTGCATAGATAGTTGGTAAATCCTGTAAATAATCCTTGTTTTATCTCTCCTCCCTGACTACGGAACAGTATAATCCCTACTTGCAGAATAACCTAGTGCACCATTTCAGCTAAAGAATAGCCAGGATCCAACACCAGATTTACCAGACACAAACATCAAGCGATCTGACTTTACATGCCTGCGCCAGATCCACAGAAGCCATCTAAAAAAATCCATGTAGATGTAGCTTTCAGGACATCTGTACAAGACACAGAACATTTATATCCTGCTTTTCTCTTGGCCGACTCAAAGCACCAGAGCTGCAGTCACTGTGTTAGGGAGTCTTGCCCAAGGTCTCTTCACTGAATAGGTGCTGGCTTACTGAACAGAAAGAGCCAGGATTCGAAGCCTGGTAACCTGAGTCAGAGACAGAGTCCTTAACACACTATCCAGCCACTAATCTGTACAGCAAGGAACACCAGGCAAGAGGCTGTGGTGCCACCCACAGACTTTGTGAAGGGTCCGCATAATCACATAATCACACATAATAAACAAAAACTGGATGAAGATTCAGTAAGTGGTTTCTCTAAATGTTCTTGTTGCCTCAAACTGCATCCATTGGTAGGGATGCTCATTCGGATTCCGCGGAAATGCAATTTCCGAAATTCCGATCGGAAATTGCATTTCCACATCGGAATGTGGAAATTGGTAATGCAAGTGCGGTAGGCGGATTTCCGTCGGAATTCGCGGAAATTTCCGCCGGAAATCGCGGAAATTCCACCCGACTTTAACATCGATTTTCTCAAAAACTATAAGGTCTTTTTGAAAACTTTTTTTTTGCATCTTGTTCACAAGATTCTGTTTAATAAACCCTGAAAATTTGGTGTTTCTAGAACTTACGGGGGCTTTGCTACTAACCGCTAAATTTGGAAGATTTTTACTGTAATGTAAAATGCAGAAAATCTGCATCTGCCTATTTTCTGCATTTTACATTACAGTAAAAATCCGCCGACTTTAGCGGTTAATAGCAAAGCTCCCGTAAGTCCTAGAAACACCAAATGTTCAGGGTTTATTAAACAGAATCTTCTGAACAAGATGCGAAAAAAAAGTTTTCACAAAGACCTTATAGTTTTTGAGAAAATTGATGTTAAAGTCGTGCGGAATTTCCGCGATTTCCGGCGGAAATCCCGCATAGGAATGCGGAAATTGGTAGCGGAACGCAGAATTGGTAATTGGCAATGGCGGAATGTGGATTTACAGCGGAATCGGAAATTGGCATTCAGACCATCCCTATCCATTGGAGAGATTTGCTAGTAGAAGCATGGGACAAATGTATCCATGTGGAAAAGATAATGAACAGAATGGACCAAATACTGCAGATGTGTCTTCTCCTGTGTAAGACTCAAATAGGTGGTGGGGAGGGGGGGGGGGTGGGCGGTGGATGGGGAGAGGGGAGCTTGGAAGGTATTGTGCAGGAGTCTTGCCACGCCTGGTTTTAATGTTGTTTGATGTTCTGAGGCAGCAGATGGCATTATGAGACTGTGTATGGATAATTTAAGTGTGATAAGATGTTGGGAGACGATCACTCGCACAGTTTGTGCTAAGCAAAGTGTGCGCCAAGTTTATACATCAACAATTTTTTTTTTTTTTGCAAAAATGATTTTAAAGCAGATCTGAGATGAACATCTAATTGTAACAATTAACTTGTCTATATATCTTATCTAAAGTGTAGATTTAGAAGTGTAGTTTACACAGCAAATCTAGCTGCAAACAGCTTTAACAGTTCATGATTATTTCTTCCTGTGATACGAGGGCAGCCATGTTCTGTTTATCATCATTGCACATAGGGAAGCTGCTCTGTATCTCCAGCCCTCAGCCTGCGAAAACTTCACTCCTCTCTCCTCCTCCCCTCTGCCTCTGAAATCTCTGGCTAGTAACCTCCTCCTCCTCCTGCCCAGACTGAGCTCCCATAAGCCCTTGCTACTAAGGCTGATAGTGATAAGGCTCTCTGGAGAAGCTGTTTGGCGAGACTTGTTTAGTTTATAGGGAATTAGCGTATTAAAACAAAACGAAAAAAGTATTTGGCTTGAGGAATGCCCTATAAACTATATGAAAGGAACACAATTATGCAATGAGTAAAAATTTACCTCAGATCCACTTTAAGACTAAACTGCAGGATTTGTGTTAATATCAGCAATATGCTGATTCCCTGTTACAGTAATTACATTTGTGTAATATCATGGTTAGAGTTTTTACAAAAATCAATATGATTATCATAGGCACAATATGCAACAGTTTAAATTGATTAGATAAAAATGGCAAATAGAATGAAAATCTTTTACACGCCTTTCTTGATCCATTTTACTGAATTTTTTTTGAACTGTTTAGGAAAAGTGCTTCTTCAGTTGATCAACTGAAGGTGGAGAGATGGGTAGAAGAGCAAAGTGGGATATTCTTTCACGTTGAATTCAGGTTTAGTGTGCAAACACTAGAGGCTGAACTCAATGTGAATGAAGACAAGGAGGAGTCACATGCATCCTGTCTGGCTACATAAAACAAATCAAGCAATAGTCCATTGTCTGGCATCCTGTCTGGCCCCAGATCTCATGTTTTTCACCACTTTTGCTCCTCAAACTCTGCAAGAAAATGCGGGGAGGGAGGGAGGTTAGCCAGTAGATGCCAGAGAAACAAGCTGCGGGAGAGAGAGGGGACACCACTAGACACCAGGTATGTGGTGACCTGAGTGTAAAATGAGATTTTGCTCTGGGGGACATTTTAGAAGCAAAAACTCTTGGTATATACGGTATTCCAAGTTTCCCATTGAACCCACAAAACTGTAAAAATTGTAGCCTACTGTGAAAATGTTTTTGTACCAACTATAATTAATCTTTATTATGGTTAGTGCGAAAACATATTCACAATACATAAATTACAACTAGTATTACACAATTTCGTAATTTTGCATAATTTTGGGAATTTACGCATCGGAATTCTGACTTTTGGCTTGAATATGAGAAATTCGGATATGAAGTCTTTAATTTTGCAAAAATCCATGCACTCATCTCTACATATAATTACTGTCACCAGCAGGGTACTGGAACCCAATTGGTTTAGGGCTGAGTTCTGTATAAATATGTCGCTAGCCATCGGGAGGAGCAGAGGGAGGACATGTGGTGCATGACAGAGTGGCATGGAGTGGTACAGGTAAGGAGGGACTCCACTGGCGCCTTAGACGAGTGTCAGTTTTGATCTCTTGCTGAATCATGGGGCGGGGGGGGGGGGGCTTAACTGATTATGCAATGTATTCACTGAACTGCGTTATGCAGAATAACATGCATAAAGTCGTATCGAATGATGAGCAGAGCAGACCGCAATACCTTACATGCAATGCTTGACTCTCTACTCATCGGGCTTGATTCACTAAACCGTGATAACTCAAATATCTCACCTTATCAACGATATCACACCTTATCAATGATATCACACCTTATCAAAGTTAAAATGCCTTATCAGAGTAGCATAGCGAGCACTACAAACCCACAGGGGCTCAGGGCAAGACGAGTGCCATTTCCAATTAGCAGGCATAAGTTCGTAGCACTCGCTATGCTACTCTCATAAGGCCTGTTAACTTTGATAAGGTGTGATATTTTTGATAAGGGGCTTGATTCACAAAGCCATGATAAATCATATCATGGTCGCGGTAGCGTTTTTTGCGCATGCTAACGCACATTTTTGCGCGAAAATGCATGTTAGCGAGCACAAATTGTACTGTAGGTAGCAGGTGTTTTTCTTGAAATGCTGTGTTTTTCCTCAATGCATAACGCCATTTGTTATAGCCAAATAACTCAATTTTAATTTCATCAGTCCACATCACCTTATTCCAAAATGAAGCTGGCTTGTCCAAATGTGCTTTAGCATACCTCAAGCGGCTCTGTTTGTGCTGTGGGCAGAGAAAAGGCTTCCTCTGCATCACTCTCGCATACAGCATCTCCTTGTGTAAAGTGCGCCGAATGGTTGACTGATGCACAGTGACTCCATCTGCAGCAAGATGATGTTGTAGGTCTTTGGTGCTGGTCTACGGGTTGACTATGACTGTTCTCACGATTCGTTGCTTCTGTTTATCCGAGATTTTTCTTGATCTGCCACTTCGAGCCTTAACTTGAACTAAGCCCGTGGTCCTCTATTTCCTCAATATGTTCCTAACTGTGGAAACAGACAGCTGAAACCTCTGAGACAGCTTTCTCTATTCTTCCCCTAAGCCTGATGGTAAAATAATATTTGTCTTCAGGTCATTTGAGAGTTGTTTTGAGACCCTCATGTTGCTTCTCTTCAGAGAAATTTAAAAGAGGAGGGAAACTTACAATTGACCGCCTTAAATTCTCTTTCTCATAATTGGATTCATCTGTGTATGTAGGTCAGGGGTCACTGAGCTTACCAAGCCAATCTGAGTTCCAATAATAAGTCCTAGAGGTTTTGGAATCAATAAAATGACAACAGTGCCCACATTTATGCAACTGCCTAATTTTATTTATACAATTATTGTGCACTTTCTGTAAATGCAATAAACTTAATTTCACTTCTTAAAGGGATACTGTAGGGGGGTCGGGGGAAAATGAGCTGAACTTACCCGGGGCTTTTAATGGTCCCCCGCAGACATCCTGTGCCCGCGCAGCCACTCCCCAATGCTCCGGCCCGCCTCCGGTTCACTTCTGGAATTTCAGACTTTAAAGTCAGAAAACCACTGCGCCTGCGTTGCCGTGTCCTCGATCCCACTGATGTCATCAAGAGCGCACAGCGCAGGCCCAGTATGGTCTGTGTCTGCGCAGTACACTCCTGGTGACATCAGCGGGAGCGAGGACACGGTAACGCAGGCGCAGTGGTTTTCTGACTTTAATGTCAGAAATTCCAGAAGTGAACTGGAGGCGGGGCCGGAGCATCGGTGAGTGGCTGCGCCAAGACAGGATGTCTGCGGGGGACCATTAGGAGCCCCGGGTAGGTTCAGCTCATTTTCCCCCGACCCCCCTACAGTATCCCTTTAAATATCACTGCGTGTGTCTCCTATATGATATATTTAACTGACATTTTTTTATCGTAACAACCAACGATTTATACAGGAAATCATGACAATTAACAATGTTGCCCAAACTTTCGCATCCCACTGTATAACAAAAGAAACCGCTGGAGGCGTCATAGAGAGTGGACGCTGCAAAGCTTAAGAGAAATCACATTCCACTTACAAGTCGCCATTTGTCAGGGGTAGGGGGCTTTAGAGGGTGCACAGCAATCCCTGGGGGAAGGGTGATTGAAATATACCCCCCCCCCCCGCTCTTCACCCATCAGCTGGCGCCTCTGCCTCGGCCCAGCCCTGGCAACAGGCATTTATACTGGCTTTCTCCAAAGCTCTTCCATAGATGTGCCATCTGTTTTGATGTCACATTTGTTTTTGTTTTTTTAAATGATGAGGTAACAATGTGCAGAATCAAAAATAAAAAGGTATGAAACTCAGTGTTTCTTATTTGCTCTAAAAGATTGTTTACAACATAAAATCTATTACCGCTACAATCCTAGCTGTGCTGAAAATTAGCTCTCTCTACTGTAGAAGCAGCGAGCTGAGAAGTGATCACTAGATATATTTTAATATATAAATACAGCAGCTATGCAAAAAAATGCAATGGAGACTTTCAGAGCAGACAAACTGTACTTTGGGAACTTGTAATTTGCAAACAGACAATATTATGTGTGCACAAAAGCAAATATGGTAACTTTAGGGGTAATTAAAAGTAGGAAAACACATTGTCATTGAATGTTATGTCAGAGTTTTATCCCACTTTAAGTTACACAAGACAGTCCTTGCCAATCCCAGTGCAAGAATCAGTCTCTGAAGGATGCATGGGATTTAATAATGTATATTTATACACAACATCTGGTAAGGAGCATTGTCCATAGACACTATTCTTAGCTTGCCTGCATAAACAAGGATTTGCCTGATGTAGTTGTATGGAATTACAATCGCCAAATGAAATCTGGAGTTTTGTGGTAAAGGAATGTGTAGTCATTAAGGAAATGTATATGTGTTCCTATATATTTTTAAATGTAACTTTCTGGAAATGTAACTTTAGTTTCCTTAGAAAAATAGATATAACCTATATACAGTAATTACAAAACAAGCCATTTTGGATTTGTATGTTTGTAAACATTACTTTCTATTGCAATTTGCAGCCAGCTACGATTTACCTAGATTTCCAAAAGTTTAAACTTCATCTGGTAACCATGACAACAGTACACTGTTTGGTTTGCGAAAGATGCTTGGATACTTATCTTTCTGCTTCTGTGTAATTAGCTGTAATTACTGGTGGTGCAGATAACAGCTCTAAGTAACACAGATATAGCCTGCAATGTCCTAGAAATAGTAGGACACCTTCTCAATACTAAAATAATTCCAAAAGTAGATAATTTGAACAAGGCATAGAAGAACTTCCCCAATATATCACGTACTGTAGTGTAGATGGTGGCTGTGTGGAGTAAAGTGTAGCAATTGAAGTCATTTTTTGCTTCGATCAGACTTCAGAAGGATTTTTCATTTGAAATTTGTAGTTTCAGCCCAGATCACACACTTCTGGTTTCTGGGGGTTACTGCATTGCACGCTTGCGGGCCACAGAACCCCCATAGACTTTTATGGGAATAGGCGAGCTCAAAATCTTGGGTTAACAAAAACTCTGAAATTGAAAATGTGTATGATTTCCTATCAGAGATCCGCATCAAATGGGGATTTCTCATTATACATCTAAAAGGCAGTTGTATGCACGGCGTGGATGCAGCGCTGCGAGCACCAGGGCCGGATTTACCATAAGGCACTGTAGGCATCTGCCTACAGGCACCTGATGGTGGAAAGGTGGCTTACTCCCCTCCCCAAGTGCCTCCCTCAATCCTTTCCTATGCAAAGTCATGAGATGACTCAGAGGAGTGTAAATTAGAGGTTATTCACCTAGGTCTTACCATTCCACTAACCAGATATCCCTTCAGTTGGGGGCACCTCTAGCTACTTAGTACTGAGGATAGCTTTGGCTACTTAAAAATAAGTGGCACCTATAGATACCTATGATGTACAAGGGAACTAAGAGGGAAGTGACAGCTGGGCCAGCCATCACACTTACGGTGCAGTTTGGTGGATCTTTGTAGGTTTGTGGTGGGCGAATTGACATCTGTGCCTATAGGCTCCTGTGATGTAAATCCTGGCCTGGCGAGCACACATTACAACTGCTGACTACTGTGCTCGTGGCGGGAGGGATGAGATTGCGTGCTTGTGTGTGTCAGGTGCACGTGGAGGCTATGCATTGGGGGCATGTGAGCAGGTGGCACGTGCTGTAGATTCTGTATTTAATCGGGATTACTGGTCTGATCTATCACACTGTAAAACTCCTGTGCACCAAAAAATTTTTATCAACTCTTTGGTGCCCTCTGCTCCCCAATAATATTGTTGCTTTACATCAAATCTGATTAGTACCTTAAAACAAACTTGTGAGGTCCTCAGTAGGAAAAAAAAAAATCACATACTTACCTCGGTAGAGGGAAGCTTCTAGATCCTCCAGAGGCTTTCCATGTCCACACTGAATCCAAACCTAGATGCCTGGACCTTCTGGATGTAAACGGCCCCATAGATGCCACTGCGCAGGCACTGGAAGCCTCACTCCCATTGGTGTAAGGGCCGCGGAGTCGTCGGGGGGAAAACAGGAACAGCAGCTGAGGGAGTAATCAGATGCATACCCACATTGCTGGGATCCAGCGCCGCATGAACTACTTACTTCCTGTTCCTGTGCTCCGTCTCATAGTAACAGAACACCTTAGTGGACGTTGTTACTGTGAGATGGAATGCAGGAAGTAAGTACAAACAGTGCTCTTTAACCACTTGAGGATCGCAGTGTTAAACCCACCTAAACACCAGGTCATTTTTTGTTAAATTGGCCACTGAAGCTTTAAGGCCTTGCTGCAGGGCCGCACAACTCAGTACAAAAGTGATTCCCCCCTCCTTTTCTCCCCACCAACAGAGCCCCCCCCCCCCCCCCCCACTCCCCCGCCATGTTTATTTTTTATATAAATATTTATGTTATTATTTTAATAATACATTTTACTATTTATTTATTTAAAAAAAAAACTCCCTCCCCCCAGCCAGCCAAACAAGGCGATTGGCTGCCATAGGCCCGGTTCACATTAGCGGTGGCCGTCCGGAATCGCCGTGCCGGAGCCGGACCGCTTGCAGAACGGACGGAACGGACGCACGGCAATAGCAATGAAAGCCTATGCGTCCGTTCACATGCGTCCGTTCTGCCGGACCGGAGCCGGACCGGATCCGGACCGGATCCGGACTCCGGCGTCCGTTCCAACATGCGCTATTTTTTGGTCCGGCTCCTCCGGCAGCCGTATCCGGAGCGGAGCCGGACTGCACCATCCGGCCAATACAAAGCAATGAGAGCCGGAGAGCGCACAACACACTGGCTACAAAAACCGGACGTTCTACCCCACTTCCTATGCATTTTGGATGGGGACCACATGGGCCCAGCGTTCAAAGAGTGGGGCAGCAGTGATTTCATGCTGGAGCTCGTTTTGGCAGCAACATGTCTGATGTCTGATAATGAGGAGGCGAACAACAGGAAGGAGAGAATTCCCAGGTTTACGAGTAAAAAATGCCTGGATCCATGGTCCCAACTGCAGTCTCTGTATCCACGGATGGTCTCCACACGTCCACCTGTCTCCAACAGTGACCCCAGACCCTTCTGCTGACCTCCCAGACCCCAGGTATTTACAGGATGTTATCTCCTTAAGAAACCGGATCCGGACCGCAACCGTGTTCACACCGCACGGAAACCGGATGCAAACGGACCGGATCCGGACCGGATCCGGATAGGAACCGTACGGATCAGGTCCGGTCCGGCTCCGGTGCGGTCCGGACATCCGGTGCGGTTTTGACAAAACCGCAAGTGTGAACGGGGCCATAGGCTTCAGCCTATGACAGCCGATTGCTCTCCTGTGTCCCAGGGGGACAGCTGTTTCGAACGGCTGTCCCCAGTACAGTGCTGCCTTAGATCGCAGCACTGTACCATGTTTATAGACGGTGGTTTCACCATCTAACAGTCTCCTAGCGGCGCTGGGAGACTAAAGGCGGAGAGGAGCTCCGTCATCCAAGCAAGGATGCGTGCGCGATCTCCTGCAAAACAGGCCAGCAGGACCTTACACCAATCGGCGTTAGGCAGTCCTGGGGTTGCTGCTGCGGACACGCCTATCGGCGTGACGCGGTCGACAAGTAGTTAAAAAACGTTCTGGTTTACAAACAATATTTATCGGGCACCCAAATTACTGCTTTCAGCACCTAATAGCCGATATTTGTATTAACGCCTATGGTGGCGCCCAAACTGTCCATTAGCCGTGCTTTCCTGCTTCCATTACAAGTGCCTGTTTGTGTCTGGTCTACTTTAGCTGTATAGTGAGAGAGCAGCTGCAACTGGTTAATAGGAAATATATACTGTCAATTGTTTTTTTTCCTGGGTATTTACCTGATCAAGTAAAAGTTTTGCACCTTACCTTGAAGAACTAATAAGAAATGCCAATCCCTGATTGCTGTAAATGGCCATAATCTACCATTTTCAGCTGCATAGCATTTGTAACAGGTACATTGTGGCAGTAAACAGATAGATTTCTCCCCATCGGGCGATACAACAGGCGGGTCAGAGCTGTCACTAGCTTGTGCCTTTGGGTGTTGTAAATGCTCATTTAAATGTAAATGATTGACTTGTTTTAGGCATCTTTATAATGTACAGCCTACAGCGATGGATGCAGATGCATAATTCACAGAGATAACGCCTGAGCTGTCTGCTTTCCTGTCGTCTCCCCATCCACAGAAGGGAACACAGGACCTCTTGTTAGTAGGTCATCTCTCTGCAAGTTAATGTGTGTTTATAGGAAAATCTCACCAGCAAAGAAAAATGATTTCACATTATGGTAATAAAGTAGTAAAATACTGCCGACCAACTTGCAGGAAACTCCAGTCCTGTGTGCAGGACAAATTAGCATCAAATTGCTTTTTAATTGTACAATAAATTTGGTTAACGCGGCGGAGCCATTGCACTATTATGCATGGCTAGCTGAAAGCGAGATTACGGCTGAACTTGGGATGTGGCCGTGTGAACTGAGCCAGGAGGACGTAATTGGAATGGGAAAAAGCTTCAGAGATCTAAGGCAGGCAAAGGTATATGTGATGAATGCTCCTTATTTGCTGAGACAGTCGATATTTTCATCTAGATCAGGTTGTCTCCAGCCGTCATTTTCAGCTTATGCTAGGCTGAGGCCTCTTTCAAACAGGCAGTAGAAATGGCCCAAACAGTTTGCCCTGAAAACAGTTCTCGGCTGTTCGTGTTTAACTCAAATTAAAAAACAAATTGTATTCGCTTTGTACATTGAAGTCGCTGGCTGCCGACTTTAGTGGTTAATAGCAAAGCCCCCTTACGCGCTAGAAACACCACATTTGCAGAGTATGTGGAGGATGACAGTGGGTACAAGAAGAAAAAAAATTCAAAAAGACCTTATAGTCTTTCAGAAAAGTTCCCCTCGCCGCCGATTTTAGTGGTTAATAGCAAAGGCCTATTAGGTGCTAGAAACATCAAATTTCCTGTATGTTAAGAAGAAAAGTGGGAACAAGAGAACAAAAAAAATCAAAAAACCTTAATAGTTTTTGAGAAAATCGATTTTAAAGTTCTCTTGCAGAGTGTAGGAAAAGTTTCCCTCTGCCCCGACTTTAGTGGTTAATAGCAAAGCCCCCGTTCATGCTAGAAACACCAAATTTGCAGGATGTGTTAAGAAGAACAGTGGGAACAAAATACATTTTTTTTTCAAAAAACCTTTTAGTTTTTGAGAAAATCGATTTTAACCAGTTCAGCCTTCAGTCGTTTTCACTTTATGCATCCTAGCAATGTTCACCTCCCATTCATTAGCCTATAACTTTATCACTACTTATCATAATGAACTGATCTATGTCTTGTTTTTTCCGCCACCAATTAGGCTTTCTTTGGGGGGTACATTTTGCTGAGAGCCACTTTACTGCATATGCATTTTAACAGGAAGAATAAGAAAAAAAACGGAAAAAAATAATTATTTCTCAGTTTTCAGCCATTATTGTTTTAAAATACATGCCTCCATAATTAAAACTCATGTATTGTATTTGCCCATCTGTCCCGGTTATTACACCGTTCAAATTATGTCCCTATCACAATGTATGGCGACAATATTTTATTTGGAAATAAAGGTGCATTTTTTCCGTTTTGCATCCATCACTATTTACAAGTTTAAAATAAAAAAAAAAAAATAGAACTATTTCATCTTTACATTGATATTGAAAAAGTTTAGACCCTTAGGTAAATATTAAACATTTTATTTGGGTATTTTTGGGAGGGTGGGATGTAAATAGTATTTGTTTGGGGTAAATATATGTGCATTTTTATTTATTTTTTTACATTTAGATGTAGTTTTATATTTTGGCCACAAGATGAGTTTGTTTACATGACGTCACTCTAAGCGTAACATACACTTAGAGGGACGCAAGAAGCCAGAAAAAGTGAAGCTTCCAAGAGAAGCTGTCGCTTTTTCTGCGGGGGAGAGGAATCAGTGATCGGGCACCATAGCCCGATTCACTGATTGCCTGGCTAACGAACCGCGGGCCGGGAGTGCGCGTGCATGCGCGCATGGCCTCCTGGACATAGGTACTACATCCAGGAGGCAAAAGTGGTTAAAGTTCTCATGCAGAGTGTGGGAAAAATTTCCCTCACTGCTGACTTTAGTGGTTAATAGCAAAGCCCCCGTTCGTGCTAAAAACACCAAATTTGCAGGATATGTGAAGAAAAACAGTGGGAACAAGAGTAAGAAACAAAATTCAAAAAGACTTTATAGTTTTGGTGAAAATCGATAGAGTGTGGGAAAAGTTTCCCTTGCCCCGACTTTAGTGGTCAATAGCAAATCCCCTGTGCCTGCTAGAAACACCAAATTTGTACTGTATGTTAAGAAGAAAAGTGGGAACAAGAGAAAAAAAACATAAAAAAAACCTTATAGCTTTTGAGAAAATACATTTTAAAGTTCTCATGCAGAGTGTGGGAAATGTTTCCGTCGCTGCCGACTTTAGTGGTTAATAGCAAAGCCCCCGTATGTGCTAGAAACACCAAACTAGCAAGGTTTGTTAAGAAGAATAGTGGTAACAAGAGGAAAACAACATTTTTAAAAAGACTTTATGGTTTTTGAGAAAATCAATTTTAAAGTTCTTGTGAAGAGTGTGGGAAAAGTTTCCCTCGCCGCCGACTTTAGTGGTTTATAGCAAAGCCCCCAAATGTGCTAGAAACATCAACTTTTCAGGGTTTGTTAAGAAGAATAGTGGAAACAGTGGGAACAAGAGGAAAAAAAGCATTTTCAAAAAGACTTCATAGTTTTTGAGAAAATCGATTTTAAAGTTCTTGTGCACAGACGTTAGTGGTTAATAGCAAAGCCCCTGTATGTGCTAGAAACACCAAATATACAGGGTATGTTAAGAAGAATAAGAGGAAAAAAAAATTTCAAAGTGACTGTATTGTTTTTAAGACAATCGATTTTAACGTTAAAGGTAAAATATAGCAAAGTACAGCTAAGTCACTGCACTAAAATGACACGTATTTTAATATTCAGAGTGTGGAAAATTAAAAAAAAATTATGTGGGGTCCCTCTTCCCAAGCCACTTTAACCCCCTCTCCTCCATGCAGGCTTGGATAGCCAGAATGCAGAGCTCAGACTGCGCGGGGCTTCACACCCTGAGCTATACCAGAGCGCATGGTCCATGGTATGGGGGGGCTCTGGCAAAGCCTTCCTCTCTCCCTTGAAGCCCTAGTCCAAACCATGGACAAAAGGCTCTTCCCCACCTTTGGTGCCCTAGGAGGAGGTGGGGGCTTTGACGCCCTGCAGGGGTTTGTGGTGACGTCTTGGAGTCCACTTTAGGAAAGGGACTCCAGATGACCACCCCCCTCCCAGGAGAAATGAGTATAGGGTACAAGTACCCCTTAGCCGTTTCCACAAAGGCTTAAATTAAATAAAGACACAAGGACTAAAAAAGTCCTTTATTTTTCTTAAATAACCATAAATACTCACATGTACCTTTAGGAAAATGTTCCCACACCAATATCCTCGGAAATGTCCCACATCAATATCCTCTAAACTTGCGAGCTTCATTAAGTTGATTGAAGATTTCCACGCACCCTACACTACACACAGATTCTCTCTTGAAAGCATCTTTAAATTTTGGCTCCAAGGCTCCCCATTGGTCTGTTAACTGTTAACAGACCAATGGGGATCAGCATTGTACTTGCTATTTTTTTCCTTTTAACTTCAAAATTGATTTTCTCAAAAGCTATAAGGTCTTTTTGAAAAATGTGTCCTCTTTTTTTCCTCTTGTCTTTTCTTCTTAACAAACCCTGCAAATTTGGTGTTTCTAGCACTTGAGGGGGCTTTGTTATTAACCGCTAAAGTCAGCGAGGCGAGATAAACTTTTCCCACACTCCGCATGAGAACTTTAAAATCGATTTTCTCAAAAACTATAAGATCTTTTTTATCTCTTTTCCTCTTGTACCCACTGTCCTCCACATATCATGCAAATTTGGTTTATCTAGCACATAAGGGGGCTTTGCTATTAACCGCTAAAGTCGGCAGCCGTTTGCCTGCCATATACCGTAAGTCTATTTGAAGTTTATTTGTGTTCGGGTTCACGAACCCAAAATTTGATGTTTGGGCCATCACTAGCAGGCAGTTGACAGCCACTGTAGGTTTGGTTGTAACAGTTTTGCTGCCTGAATTTATTAAGTTTTTGCTACCACCCAACCAGACTAGGAGTGCGGTCAGCATTTGCACTCACCCCACCACTCCCCATCTGTATTTGCAGACTAGATGCAATGCTGCACAATAACCTAGTCCATCACCAGGTCCCCGCCTCTTCAGCCTATCAATGTGCAGTAGTGTCTCTCTGTAGTTGCCCAATATCGCAGGACAGGGCTGTCCAACTCCAGTCCAGGAGAGCCATATTCATGCCCATGTTTAGGATGTGTTCTACTTGATTAACCACACCGTTCCCCATTCAGTTCCATGAATGAATTTGAGCTGTCTTAAAAATGTGTGAGGACTTTGGCCTCTGAGGACTGGTGTTAGACAGTACTGTCACATGACATGCATCAGGGGCCTACAGAGAGATCCTGCTGCATGGTAACAGGCTGCAGTGCATGCTGAAGAGGAGAAGACTCAACGATGGACCAGGTAATGGTTCTCCCCATCGTGCTAATCTGCATGTGCACATGTTGCTGGCGCTGGATGTACCAGTTAACAGCTACAGCTGTATCCCTGCCAGCTCTAGCAGGTGATTGGCAATGGCAGCATAGTGGTGTCCTGTTTATGTACCTTTAGGCTACTTTCAGGCATCCCATGTTGCATTGCATAGCTGTATGCTCCACCGTAGCTCCCCCATTGCAGTGGCCATAAGTCTCAATAACACACTACGCATGGTGCAATACAATATGACGGAAGTGGTCACAATGATGCAACACAGACTTTGCAGCGTGTTGTCGTATGGGCGAGTAACCTCTCATTTACGCTCTGCTTTGGACTCTGCATAGGGAAGGAGAGAGGGAAGCAATAGGGGAGGGGGATTGAGGCACCTATCCATCATCAGGCGCCTATAAGCATGTGCCTACAGTGCCTTAGTAAATCCAGCCCTGTTTAGGTAATAAAAAGGGTGCACGTTTAATACTGCAATTTTATTAACAGATCAGATACCCTTCAATACCTGTGTAGCCAAATGCAGGACCTTAGTATGGTCATAATTAACAAATTCAGAGAAGGCACACCAATGGTTCAGCAACAACTAGTTGTATTGAAGCAGATAGAGGTACACAACATGTTTTGGGCATTGCCTTTCCTCACACCTGTGGAAGGGGAAAAGTGATGTCAGAAACATGCTGTGTACCTCTTTTTGCTTCAATACAGCTTGTTGCTGCTGAGCCACTGGTGTTCTATCTCCTTTGTTTGTTCATTAGGACTGGTATTGCAGGAGTAGTGTCCATGCAAGAGTCTGGCAGCAGCAAACTGGTTCTAAAGGCAGTGTGGTGTGGTAGGTCTGGTACTCCTACTTATTAGGTTAGTGTGGTCATGTAGGCAGAGGGACTTTTTTTTCCCCAAGGCACATCAACTCTTTTTTTCACCTCTGCTCTCAACCTCTTGAAACCTCTCGACACCCTCTCCCCTCCAGAGCCCCCCCCCCCCCCTTAAAGTGTGCCTGAGATGAAACAGGTACACTTTAAGGCCGTAGCCAAAAATGGCTGCGGTTATTGATGTGAAGTCTACACTGTTGTTATGCACCTTATTGTTTGCTGTTTTTATTCTGTTTTTACTGCATTTTTATTTCACTTATTTCGCATTCATCTTTTACTCTACTCGCATCTGAGCCATACAAGTGCCAAAACCAATTCCGGGCGGGACCCATTTGTGCTTGGCCACTGCAGGATTTGGAATTTCCATAATTTAATCGGGATCTGTAGAGGAAGCAATGAACTTCATAATAGGTATATTTTAATCAAAGTTAAAATTTAGTTCACCTTCACAAGACAAAACCCACTTTGACTACTGGGGCCTTCTTGGCAGTATATGTGTTCCTGTCTGCTGTATTGTACTGCTAACCACTGCATCTACAACCTAAAGTGCGTGGTCATTCTTCAATAGGATAAAACTTTTTCTGCATTGCAGGCTCAGTAGGCTCCTAGAGTGCAGAAATGTACAAATGACACATCAGCTCCCTGAAAGTTCAGCTTCTGAATTCAGCATAAATGTCGGACAGCGTATGCTTGATGGCACCTTGCTATATAATGAGCCATATTTTGAGCAATGTACAAACTGGCAACAATAAATTGAGTTAGGAAAAGAGAAGAGACACTGATGATGGATTAAAGAGCTAATAAAGGATTTTTCTATTTTCACCCAACCAATTGGTGCAGCAGGATTTTCTTTTGATTACAAATAAATTGAGTTGTCAACATTTTTTTTGTGAGAAACAGAGTTGCAGTAAGAAACTACTGTCTCCTACTATGAAATGCGTCAGGAGACAAATGTTTGGCACCTGTACAAGCTGCCTGGCATCCGCTGCCATATATAGCTTTTCTATTGTCAAAACAGCCAGATCATTCTTACAGACTTACAGACTGTGTTGGGCAAACTAGCGGAAGCATATTTTGCCTGTAGATCAAGCCCATCCCTTGAACTTCAGATTGTCTGCTGATAGAGGGAGTGTATAAGATCATCTATACTACTTAAAGTGCCAGCTTCTTTTTCACACCCTTTAAAGAGGAACTCCAGTAAAATAATGTAATAAGTAATTTTACAGTAATTGTGTATAAATTATTTAGTCAGTGTTTGCTCGTTGTAAAATCTTTCATCTCCCTGATTTACATTCTGACATTTATCACATAGTGACATTTTTACTGCTGGCAGGTGATGTCACAGGAATGAGATGTTGCTTGCTTATTTTGGCAGTTTGAAACAGCTGTTATTTCCCAATTCCCACATTACAACAAGGTTCCCTGGTCCTGACATCACACTGTGGGAGGGCTTTTACCACAATATCAGCCATACAGAGCCCCCTGATGATCCATTTGAGAAAAGGAATAGATTTCTCATGGGAAAGGGGGTATCAGGTACTGATTGGGATGAAGTTCAATTCTTGGTTACGGTTTCTCTTTAAGAGATTATATTTATTAACTGAAAGTTAAAAAAAATAACTCATTAAACTGGATGGACCCCTTGCCAGTTCACTGCACTGTCTGCTATACAGAGAGGCTGAGCTCACAGCAAATCCAGGCAGCTGTGTAATAAGGACGGTCAGAATTTGCGCCAATGCAAATGACTGATTCCACAGATTTCTGTCTTTTTTATGGTCATTTTTTGCATTGTCTGATTGGCCAAATACTTCCGAGTTGACACTGCAACGTTTCATTGGTCCAATGCTTTTGGACAGTATGTAATCCATTTCCAAGTTCTGATCAGAAATGCCGATTACCGAACGAAAATGAGTACATTTCATTTCCACAGGATCCAAATGAGCCTCCCCAGTGTGTAATGATAATGATCCCATGGTCAGGAGAGCCATTTGCCATGGATCATGTAAGTCACATAATAAGTGCAACTGTCATGTTTCCCTTCCCCCACACTAAATGTGGCCACCATTATCCCCCCAATAAGTGCAGCTGCCATGACCGTACCATAGCTGTGCGACTATCATTTACCCCCACAAGACAAGCCTGGCCACCATAACACCAAACTCATTATGATACCACTTCTCAGCCCCATTACATGTAAAGCCACTATGAGATCCATACCTGTCCCTTGACTTCTTCTCTACCACAATTGCAGCCGCTGTGAGACCCTTCCTTCCCTCTTGCATAAAAAGTGAGGCCATCATAAGACTCTTCTTTCCTTCCCTCCTGTAACAAGTGTGACTAACATAAGACACTTTCTTCCCTCTTTACCGTAACAAGTGTGGCCACCATTCAACCATACCTTCCCTTCCATAACAAGAGTTGCCACCATGAGACCTATCCTTCCCTTCCCTCCTTCCCACCGTAACCAGTGTGACCACGAGACCCTTTCTTCCCTAACATGTGTGGCCGTAATGACATCCTTCCTTATCTCCCGTAACAAGTGTAACCACCATGAGACCTTTCCTTCCCTACATCCTGTAACCAGTTTGCCCACCATGAGAACCTTCCTTTCTTCCCTTGCCTAACAAGTGTGGCCATCATTAGATCCTTCCTTTCCTCCCATAACAAGTGTGACCACCATGAGACCTTCACTTTCTTATCAAGTAAACTAGCACAGTGATAGTGGTTTGAAGTATATTATCTTCTCCAGCATGGATCCCACTATGAAATTCTGATTTCACTCACCTCCTTCTCATGTGTCATCACACATCACTCAGGACCGAGTTGAGTGACAAATTCAATAGCAGGTGGCACCAGAAAAAAGCCCCAATGCTGGAGGAGGGAAAATACTTTTAATCCACCAATGCTGCACTACCCAGAATGGCAGCTATCAGGAAAGCCCTGAAGCTGGGATCCCGGTGTCAAAGTGAGAAGTGGGTTAAGAAGTTGGGGTTTCATAGCCATCAGTGTTACTCCCATCAATAAGACTGTTTTTATTTATTTATTTAAGTATTTATATAGCAACAACATATTACACAGCGTTCTACAGTCTTTTCATTACTGTAACTGTCCCTCAGAGGGGGCTCACAATCTAGTCCCTACCATAGTCATTAGTCTATATCATGTAGTATAGTGTATGTATCATAATCTTGGGCCAATTTTAGGAGGAAGCCAATTAACTAATCTGTATGTTTTGGGGATGTGGGAGGAAACCGTAGTGCCCGGAAGAAACCCATGCAGAAAAAGGGAGAAAATACAAACTCCGTGCAGATGTTGACCTGGTTGGGATTCGAACCAGAGACTCAGCACTGCAAGGTGAAAGCGCTAACCACTACACTACCGTACTGCCCACAGTTCTCTTTTGTATGGCTTGTCTACCTAAATGAGCATATTTTACTAAGGTTCGCTAGGATTGGAGAACACTAGACAACAAAAAAGATCCAGACCTGATTTAAAAAACATTCCACTGCTGCTGCCATGGAAGTTGCTTTGTATCCATGAAGTCCCTTCTGGCGCTCTCCACTCATTTGATGATGCACTTGGCTCTGGGAGTATGTGGACCTCTCTGTAATCCCAACATTTGACACTGGTTTGCTTAGAAAGCCAAACTTATTGGTAGATATCACAGGATATACGGAAGCTGCAAGTCACCCATTCAGTCACCACTTTCTTCTCTAAAACCACTATATCTTTCTCAGTCTACATTTGTATCATCAGCAAAAGAACTATATATGTCAGAAACGCCTCTTCCACTTCCCTCTGCAAGAGCAGTAAAGCGTATTATTTCAAGAGGCAAAGCATGAATTCTAAAACAGATTTATGACACTTTCACTCTAGAGACATTTACGTTCTGTGCAATTAAAGTTCCCTCACAGGTCACTGGTTGCTTGAAGAGCTACTGGAGAGGGAGAGAGAGGGCAATGGAGAAAGAGAGAGTGAGAGAAAAGGAGAGAGAGAGAGGGAGAGGAGAGAGAGTAAGAGGAGAGAGGGAAAGGAGAGAGAGTAAGAGAGGGAGATAAGAGAGGAAGAGAGGGAGAGGAGAGAGGGATAGAGAGAGAGAGAAGGAGAGGAGAGAGAGGAAGAGAAGAGAGGAAAAGAAGAGAGGGAGAGGAGAGAGGGAGGGAGAGAGAGAAGGAGAGGAGAGAAGACAGAGAGAGCTCCATTTCCTGTAAACGTTTAACCAAAAATGATTTTGTGAACTGTTTATACAGAACGGCCGTGCGAAACCAAGTTGGATGAGTTTTCAAAATGTTAAGGAAGCCGAATCCTGTGGAGTTTTTGGATTCGATTCACATTCCTTGTTCTTTAAAGGGGGAATACGTGAGAAAGACCCCTTACCTGCTCAGAGCCAGAGGCAATCTTTCTAATGCGTGTCATGCATCAGACAGGACGTAAGCCACCGGGACTACTCTTTTTTGCTTACATTATGACTATATAAATACAGAAGAGGAAGTAGAAATTGAAATACAGTTGGGAGCAGCAGGGAAGATTTTAATTTATCATGCCGGAGACTGGCATTGGCACAGTGTGACGTCTTCTATATCAGAGGAAGCTTTTAATATGTGGAGTGGATTCCGCTGTGGTGGAAGAAAATCAACTCTAAAAGCTGTAATGAGCGACTGAAAATTTACTTTAATGCTTCTGGTCTATTGTGAAAATATCAAGAAGTAGAGAGGGGAAAAAGGCAACAGAAAACTTGCATGAAGCATGAGAACAAAATAACAATTAGAAAAAATATAAACTGGTGTGTGACCAACAAAGGTAGACCACTCAGACAAGAGCATGTGAACAAGTGTTCTAGAAAAAGTGGCACTAAACTCAGAACATCCTCTTTACGCTAAAAGATTAGCCATAGCATTATAGCCTTTACAGAAAAAAATATTCATTACAATGTATGGAAATCTCAAAAAAAAAATCCATGGAGGGCACTGAAAGGGTTAAACCTCAGTGTTTACCTCATAGAGAGCTTTGGCAGTGCTCTCCTGCAGTCTATTCACAGCTGCTGCTAAGAACTAAATAGACAGGTGTATCTGCTCAAACACACACAGAGCAGTGAATTTCTCGAAAAACTTTATGTGGAATAAAAACTTTTCGTTGTGTGCTGTGCTAGAGTTCAGGTTCACATGTGCATTGGACACTTCATAAAAACTGAGCATGTTGATTAGACAGGACCTATCTTTAGTGAGCCCATGCTGTTGAACTGAAATGAGATTTCTCATGCGCTATGTAATTTTGTATAGCATCATTTAGGATACCTTCAAACAGTTTATACACAGCTGATATAAAGTTAAGCGTTCAGTAGTTTCCTGGTTCTGTTTTGTTCGGCATAAGTGGAAAATATCAGCTGGATGGCAGTCATAGCGAAGTGACCCTCTTAAAAGAGAAACACAGAAAATAAGATAAAGTCGTTTATCAATGGACTCAACTCCTTTAACCTCCATGCCGGTCTAAAAAATCCGGCAAGGAGGCAGCGCCGCACTTTTTTTTTATTTTTTTTTTTTAAATCATGTAGCGAGCCCAGGGCTCACTTCATGATAGCCGCTGAGTGGCGGCATCCCCCCACCCACTCCGATCGCCTTTGGCGATCAAAGTATGCAGGAAATCCCGTTGAGAACGGGATTTCCTGCAGGGCTTCCCCGGTCGCCATGGCGACGGGGCGGGATGACGTCACCGACGTCATGGACGTCGGGACATCACAGGGAATCCCGGGCCACCCCTCAGCGCTGCCTGGCCCTGATTGGCCTGGCTGCGCAAAGGGTCTGGAGGGGTGGGGGGCGGCGCGACGTTGCGGATAGCGGCGGATCGGCGGTGAGCGGTGGCGATCGGGTGTTACAAGCAGCTAGCAAAGTGCTAGCTGCTTGTAACAAAAAAAAAATTATGCAAATCGGCCCAGCGGGGCCTGAGAAATCCTCCTGTGCAGGTTACCCCGAGCTGAGCTCGGGATAACCGGCAAGGAGGTTAAAACATAGGGATGGATGGCATCTAGGATAGGTGTCTTACCTAGCTTGATCTTACTAAAAGATGCCTGCACACCTTCCTGTGGTAGGCAATTTATGCTGAGTGAGGTAGAGTAGGAACAACCCAAAGCTGAGTCTAATGCTACATACACAGTGGAGATAAAAGTCTTTGGAAAAGACAAGATCACAGACCAATTTTACCCCATTAGTATGAGAGTATGAGAGTCATACTCTACACAGTCTATTCTATTGAACTGAACTCCTCATCAGATAAAATATTTGCAAGATGCTGTACACAAAGATGCTGTACACATGCAACAGATCAGTATCTGCAAAAGATCAGTTCCTGCAAAATGCATTCATAGTCTATGATATCTGCAGATCTCAATACACACCTTGTTTAACAGACATTTATCTGCAGATCAGATCCACCAGGATGGATCTTCAGATCTGCGGATGATTGTCAGATCTGAAGATGAATGTCTGCTAAACAAGGTGTGTATTGAGATCTGCAGATATCATAGACTATGAATGCATTTTGCAGGAACGGATCTTTTGCAGTGCTTATGGGGCATCATCCAAGTGGTGACCAGACTTGGCCCTCACAGGGAGGAAATCAAGCACAAAAGAAGTACCCAGGAGCGTATAAGACAGAGTTAAAAACAAATAAAAGAACAAAAAGGGGGAGATAGCTTACCTCAATAATTACAAATTAATATATAGAAATAGAATTAATTTTTAATAAGTACAGGCAATGTGTTTCATGGGTCTCTGTCCACTTCCTCAGGACAAATAAAAAGCAGAAGGGTTTCAGAAGCCAGGTACAGAGAGTTCTGGACCCTGCTTTTGAAACCCTTGGGCAGTTTATAAAACCCCTTACAAGGGTCATCTAAAAGTGTGGACATCACAATCTTTACACCCACACAAGTGTAGCCACAAAAAAACCTGATCTGAAGGAAATTAAGTAATAGTCGGGGTCCCCTTACTGCTCTGGGCCACCCTGCGGTCACAGGGGCTGCTCCCCTGTAGTTACAGTATGCCCCTGACTGGCACACCTGGCAGTTTTATCATCTTCAAATTGTTATTGTAATGATTGGTGTCAGCACACAGAGAGAATCTGATTATTGATGATCTGCAGATTCATCAATAATACAGATGTATACTTGATTATGGATGATCTGCAGAATCACCAATAATACAAGTATGACTAACCTCTGGACACCCAATAAAGTGTAAGTGTTTTTTTTTTTGTTTTTTTTTTTTTTTTTTTTCTTCAAACTCAGCGCACATATAATCTCAGCTATTCGCGTAGCAGCTTATTTGCCGCACACTTGAGCAGAGAGGTGCTTTCATCATAGTTTGTAATACAGTATACCTTTTCTAAAATTAATTAATTAATCTTTATTTATACCTTTATAACGCAGTGGAAAAAACACCTCCCCATCCCGTCAGTTAAAATGCCATAGCCTTGGCCTCGCTATAATATAATATATCCATCTCCATTCCTCCATCTAACATACTCCTCACTCCTACACATTCCCACACACATCTACTGCATTCATCACATCACAACCGTCTCCACTATTCTACAACATATCCATCTCTCCTCTCTCATCTAACATCCTTCGCACTTGTAATTTCAACTCCCACTCACATCTACCACATTCATCACTCGTTCCCCGTTTTATACATGCCTCCCTCCATCTCTACCAAGGGTATACCTCAGATTACTATGGTCAATTAATTAAACCCTGCCCCTCTATGTGGACTCCTCCAAATTTTCAACAAGATGATTCCACAAATTTTCCCCACAATCATACAATGTGTTCATCTTGTTAACCCATTCAATCAATGTTGGTGGGGTAGAGCCTTTCCAGCCCAAAGCTATCATAGATTTGGCTACAACTGTTCCAATTTCTTTTATAAGACAGCAACCCATGCTGTCATATCTATCAGCAAAACTGAGGATAGCTTCCGATGCTGTTAGCTTAAAACAACCTTTCAACAAGGTACTTGAAAAGTCTATTATTTCCTGCCAAAAAGGTTTAATAACAGGACAAGACCACCACATGTGCATAGCTGTACCCCCTCCCTGACCACATCTCCAACATTTAGCCCCACTCTGAAAATATTGACAACGTATAGGTGTTAAGTACCATCTAGTGATAGCCTTGAACTGGACAAGCTGTAGCCCAGGATCCTGGACCTTCCAACTGTTTAACCAAATTGTGGGCCATTTTTCTTTAAGCAAAGGATCAAGCTCCCTCTCCCATTTGGTACAGTAGGAAGGGGGTGGAAGAGTGCAACACTCCGTATATCTCACAAAAGCATAAAGCTTTGATAGTTTTTTTTCCAGGTCTATATTTAAAAATAGATGTTTTTCAAAGATGTTTAGTTCTTTCCTCACAGGTCCCCCATTAGACTCCATTTTCCGCAAATAACTACAAGCTTGTATTAATCCCCATGTATTCCCCTGTTTTGTTGTCTCCACAAGCCCAGTAATCCCTAAGGTCTTATCCCCCTTTAAGTGTATAATGCGGGTTTCCACACTTAGTTTATTTTTATAAAACCATTTCTTCTGCATAGCAGGGGGGAAATCTGGGTTCTCCCTCAGTGATGTAATTGGTGAGATACCTGTATTTTTCTGCCATTTGGAGATTATCCAATAAAGGGCCTTTAAAGTTGGTTTAGTTAAAGGATGGCTAGATATTTGGAAACATCTATAAATGTTCCCCGGAATCCATGTGAAAACAGTATCAAGGTTACACTCCTCCCCCTCCAACCATGGCCATACTTTTGATGGGTTTTTAGATGTAAAGGCCCCCGAGAGTTCCCTCTTTAAGTCCAGCATCCTGGCCAGCTGTACACTCAAACAATAGCGCCTAATGTCTGGTGCTGCCAATCCCCCTGCCTCTCTATCCCTTGTAAGAAGCTTATAATTAAGCCTGCGTTTGCAGTTACGCCAGATAAAATGTTGAAAGATCTGTTCCCAACCTCTCAGCCATGCACTGGGAAGGGTCACAGGAATACTCCGTATCAAAAATAGCAATTTTGGAAGTATCATCATTTTAATTATGTCTACTCTTCCTAATACATTAAAACATGGTCGATCCCATGTTTGAAGTTTCTTTTTACAATCTTTCATAATTGGGGGAAAATTGGCATTGAAGAGACTTGCAGGGTCGTTAGTAAGCTTGATGCCCAGATATTTTGTCTCTCTATTGTTCCACCTGAAGTCGTTGTACTGTTTAATAACAATTTCCGTTTGACGAGAGCAACCTATGTTCAGTATTGTTGTTTTTTCTCTATTTAATTTAAAGTTAGAGACCTTAGTAAATTTTTCAAAAAGGATCTGGCAATTCAACAAGGATTCAGTGGGTTTGGTTAGTACAAGTAATAGGTCATCTGCATATGCCAGAGTTTTAGTTTCTTCTTTCTTAGTTTTGATTCCTTGTATACCCATATCTTGTTGAATTGCCTGTATTAAGGGTTCAATGCTAAGGTTGAACAACCAGGGGGACAATGGGCATCCTTGCCTTACTCCATTCTTTATCTGAAATAAGTTGGATATAAGGCCATTGACTTTTACCCCTGCGCTTTGATTAATGTAAAGTTTTGTGATTCTGTCAATAAATTTTTTGCCCAGACCCAACTTTTCTAATGTTATAAATATAAAATCTCTAGATAAACGGTCAAAGGCCTTTTCCGCGTCTATTGCCACCATTACTGACTCCTCCCCCTTTGTTCTGCATAGGTGAATAAGATCTATTGCAGTATAAATATTATCTTGTATCTGTTTATTTTTCCTAAAACCTGCCTGTTGGTTTCCCAGTAACGTCTCTGCTACTGCACTTAGTCTATTTGACAGGATTTTTGCGTAGATCTTAACATCGCAGTTTATAAGGGATATTGGTCTGAAGTGTGTACATTCTAGACCAGAGTTTCCTTCTTTAGGAATCAAAGTAATTGTCGCTTGGTTACTTGTATCTGAAAAGACATTTTCTTCTTTGTTATTAACTAGATTACAGAAAAGAGGAGCCAGCAATGGGGCAAAGTGTTGGTAAAATTCTGCACAAAAGCCGTCTGGGCCCGGGCTTTTCTGTTTTGCGAGTTTAGCCACAGTTTCACAAAACTCCATTTCCGATATTGGTTCCTCTATCAATTCCCTTTCTGATGCAGACAGTGAGGGTAGCTCAATATTTCCTAAAAAGCTTTCTCCATTCATAAGATTCGATGCATCTATATTATATAATTTCTCATAAAAGTCGGCAAAGATTTTAGAGATTTCCTCAGGTTCATATAAAATGTTACCTTCTGAGTTTTTAATACCCTGTATAAAGTTGGATTTATTGTTTTTTTTAAGAAGGTCAGCGAGTATTTTACCTGATTTATTTTTCCCTGCAGCATATTGTCTTTTCAATTGTTTATAGTCATTAGTACATTTAGCATTGAGGACATTATTCAGTTCTGCTCTGATTTTAGTTACATTTATCATATTTATTGGTGACATAGTAGTTTTGTGTTTGAGTTCTGCCAGTTGAAGTGCATGCAGAAGTTCTGCAATTTTTTTCTCCCTTTCTCTTTTCTTCCTACTTCTGATTTTAATAAGTACACCCCTAGTTACACATTTTAATGTATCCCAAATTGTAATTGGTGAGGAGACTGAGGAGAGGTTAAAATCACTAAATTCTATAATGGATCTCTCTACCTCTAGCTTTACCTCTTCATCTTCTAATAAGGTGGCATCTAATCTCCATTGTGGGACTACAGGTTTCCTATCCAACATCACAGTTAATATTACTGGGGCATGGTCAGAAAAGGTTATTCGTCCAATAGTCACCTCACTAACCGATGTAATAAGTTCTTGTGGTATTAGGAAATAATCTAGTCTAGAGTAAGATTGGTGAGCCTGGGAAAAAAAGGTATAGTCTTTAATATCTATATTTTTAATTCTCCAAATATCCACAAGTCTTAAATTCACTAATGTTTCACAAAATTTAATATTTTCTATTTTAGAAATAAAAGAATGACCTTTTGAGGTGTCTTGTTTGGGATCGATAGTCAGATTAAAGTCGCCTCCAATGACAATCTTCCCCTTAGCCTTTTTTTTTACTTTATTTAAAAAATTAATTAGGAAGGTAGCTTGACCCCTATTCGGGGCATAAACATTCGCCAGTGTAATCTGAGTTCCATTGACCCTACCCAGCACAATAAGTTCCCTAGCATTTTGGTCTCTATAAATTTTGTCCACTGAGAAATCTATACCAGACCTAACAACAATTGCAACACCACACGCTTTTTTTTGCTTATTATAATTTACAATCCACTCTTTATATCGTTTATCAAAACATTTAGGTATATTCCCACATTTAAAGTGTGTTTCTTGGATGAATGCAATATCAATTTTATTTTTTAAAAGCTCTTCAATAATTCTTCTGCGTTTGCAGCCGGAATTCGCACCTTTAACATTAATAGTTAAAATTTTTAGTTTTTCCATCTTTAGTGTTGATTATATTTTATTTTAAGGAACGGTTCAAAAGTGATGGGACCACCAAACCATAATACCCAACCTAGCTGAGGGGGAACCTGAAGCACCATAAAGACAGGAAAAGGCATCCAATAACAGTCATACCACCACCGATTTTCACATATCACACACATAACAACCTTTCCACATACATATCCAAAGATCTTGTCCGATCTATCTCCTTTCCAGAGAATTTGGGTGCCGGACATCTTCAATTCTTGAATTTGCTAACAGCAACACAAGAACAAAGCCCTAGAGCTGAGGCCACCTCGAGCCCCTCTCCCCTTCATCCCTTACTGCGTTATTTTATATTATAAATTGCAGTATAATAAGATTGCATATTTTTTCAGCTCTACATTAGATCTCCTCCCACCCCGAAATTTGAATAGGAGCTAGGCCTAACTCCTTCACGAATTTTTGTATTGGCTCTCCATCAATTAACGTACAAGTTTTGCCCTCCACTGTCGCTCTAAGCGAAAGCGGAAAGCCCCACCTATAGAGACCTCCCTTTTTCTTAAGTGTAAGTGTTTTGTGCAACTGTAGGTTATCTCCCGTGAGGCGGGAGGCACAGGCAGCTCAGCCAGGAACCACCTGAGGGGCAGGTGGCCCTTGGCTGTGCAGGGACTATCTCCTTGAGAGAGGGAGTAGAGAGAACCTGGTAACCAGTGATACTTGGTGATCAAATAATAGACTGTACTGCAGCCAGGGGACTCCAGAGGAGTAGAGGCCACTGGCTGCTAGCAGGCCGGACTCTCTGAGGAGCAGGAGTCCTAATAGCTAACTGACACTTGGTGGAATAGTGTCACAGCTAGTACAGATAGACTGAGCACTCAAGGGATGAGTGACAGCCTGGAGGGTCGGGCAGGCCAGGTCGGCAACACACGAGCAGATAAAGTACAGAGACAGAAGGCTGATTCGGTAACCGGGTACAGGCAGGGTTTGGCAACAGGTAGGCAGATATGCAGAGGTACCGAATCAGAAAGCAAGAGAGAGGTCGACAGAGCAAATAGTCATAACAGATATAAAGCACAGTCCTAGTCTGAGGTGTGAGGTCCGTGGTCTCGACACCCAGGAACTAGTCTAAATAATAACACAGCAATGACACAGTGATCCTAAGCTTGGGTGTGAGGTCCTTGGTCTCAACACCCCGGAACTGGTCTAAAGTATAACACAGCAATGACACAGTGATCCTAAGCTTGGGTGTGAGGTCCTTGGTCACAACACCCCGGAACTGGTCTAAAGTATAACACAGCAATGACACCGTGATCCTAAGCTTGGGTGTGAGGTCCTTGGTCACAACACCCCGGAACTGGTCTAAAGTATAACACAGCAATGACACAGTGGTAATCTGGCTAAGTGTGAATTCCCAGGTCCAACTGGTTCTAACACACTGTGGGATCTGACTGAGGTCTGAGTGCTCACACATAAGTATTCGCAACGGCAGACAACCAGAGACTGACCAGCAAGATCTATATATACTGCAGCGCTCCTCTGCGCCGCCCTGCGTCACTCAGCCAATCAGTAACCGCGCTGGGATCAGCTGATCGACCTGATCAGCTGATCCCTCTCCTACTGCCATAAAGGGCTTGCCTTCTAACGCGCGCGCGCGTAGCTCTCCATCTGTGTGCACTAGAAGGCCCAGGCAAACCAGACGCATGCTGCTGTGCGGAAACCGCCGGTCTGAACGCGGAGACAGCCGCCCCGCTGCCAGACCGCGCGGCGGCATCTCCGCCATCCATTACAGTTATCAGGAAGAACTGCCAGGCAACCACAGGCAGACTGTGGTTTATAGCACAGGATTGTTAACTGCTACAGTGAAATAGAGCAGACAGACAAGGTCTAAGTAGGACTGGTATTACACATAAACCTGTTTATCTCATCGTGCTACATGTCACTTCAGGTGCACTTTTTAGAGTACCAGAGGCTAAAAAATAGATTTAAAGTGTCACTTATGAACATGTAATATAGTGGGCTGTTTTTACAGTTGTATATATTCAGTCTTCAATCCCACCAAATGCCAAACGGATGCCCTTTACTTGTATTAGTAGAACTTTGTCCGTCCTCCAGCCTCCCTGAAATGTAACATTTCAGCTGGAGTTTTCATACTCTGTACTCACTGGTGCAGATGTAAGCTGGCTCTGTGTGTGCAGAGACACATCTCCGATGATGCAGTGTGGCAGAGCTCTGCAGGACAAAAATCAGTAACTTGTTAAGAACACATCACATTTTCTCCACAGTCTCAGATTACAACCTGTGTTTACAGCTCCTCACATAAAATGCCCTTTGCTTCCTTTAGGGCTCTTTCACAGTGCGACGTTAAAGTCGCACGTTACAACAACATGTAACGCACAGTAACTTACAGCAATGAAAAATCAATGGACTGTTCACAGTGCAGACGTTGCGTTGGTGTCTAATGCTGCACGTTAAATGAAAGTGCTGCATGCTATGCGTTATACACGGTTTTACCTGCGTTAGACTGTTTGCACATGCTCAGTAATGCTTTCTTTTTTTTTTCTTTACGCATGCGCCATTTTCGTTCTATCACTGTGCGACGAAAACGGCACACCAAACGCAGGGCTAAATAACGTCAAAGTTATAGTCTTTCAATGCGTTGCATTGGGGGCACGTTATGCGACCTTAACGTCTGTGTAAGAGGCCTAAATGCTGATAAAGATATTTTGGAGAGGAGGGACTGGTTGTTCTAAGAAGGTTGAATGTCACAGCTTTGTTTGGACAGCTTTGTGTGTTCAGCTAATGGAGCTCACTCAGTAAGCATAAATATATTGCATATATATGAAGAATAAATGTCTGCTGACCCCCAACACTATGCTTTCTGGGAGATGTATTCTGTGATTTACATGTAACTGCTCGGACGTGTGACACAACAGAGAATGAGGGGCAGCCTTTGGTTTCATATAGCCATCCAATACACAAAGGTATTTATCATTTAGACTTATGTTGGCTTCACCCCACGCCCAATTTTCCTCATGCCTCTATTTTATGCACGCGGTGGAGGAGGATGTGGGAAGACTCTGGAGGATCTAGAGGCTCCACCCCTCTCGAAGTGAGTACTCCTGAAGGTCCCTTTTTTCCCTACATGTACACTTTTACAGAGCTGCAAAAAGGTCAGTGTCTAGAGATGAGAGGAGCAATGCTGACCAGTTTGTTCTACACTCAAGCATTCAAAACTACAGTGATTACAGGGAAACGATTGTGCCCTTTTTGCAGATGGCAGCTAGACCTGAAAGGTAAAATTACATTTGCTAGAGTCCTCCTTTATAAGCCATACTTCAGATTTTCCGGTCACTTCTTGTTCTCCAGTCTGTTTTCATAAACAATCCTACCTGATGACATCTCATGTATCATTCAGCTCTAGGTCAATCAGGCTCTGTCCATGTTACTTTACAACAAAATGTGAAGTGACATGACTACACTTAGCATATGTTTTGTGGCAGGGATAAGCACATCCGACCAGTGATTCCTCCCTTGGCCCTGTTATAGACTGCTGCTGTCCCATGTCATGCCATGCTGTTGGTGATGAGTACTAAGTGCCCCGGGGTATGACACTTCTTTTGCTGTGACTACCTCATTAGTTGTGCTCCGTGCAGTGGAAGTGCTCTGGGCAGATTCACAATAACATACGTTTTGCTTCCTCTCTTACCAGCAGTCACGTCCTCATTTCCATATAACTACGTATGGATGTACTTTATATAGGAACAGACATGTCTTTTAGCAGAAGGTCCAATTATTTCCAATACTCAGCACCAAAGCGGAACCTTGTGTGAAAGCTGAAAGTAAAAGATAGCATCTAGCGAATGTTTTCCCAGGGTACAGAATACTGCTGTTTCTTCACCGATTTACATTATATAGCAGTATGTTACGGCAAATCACGAAACTCAACTGCAGTCAAAATTCCACCTGCTTTGTAAGATTAGCCACACCATTCTAAAGGTACCCGCACATCTCTCAATCTGCCAGCAGAATGACCATCAGATATTTTCCTCTATGATCGAATCTGATCAGAGAGGGATCTACTGCCTGCCCAGACACAGAAGACATTTTTCCAATACAGTCGTCTTAGCGCCTGCCGATCTGCCCTTCCCAATGTAATGTGTACTGTGGTGATATATTGGGGTGCTGATGCTGTTAATGATAATAACTGAACATATTTCTGTCCTGTTTCTGTCTACTGGGTAAAACCTCAGATGTGTATTGGGCTTGGGAGTAATTGGTCACCTGGCCAGAGTAAACTGAAGTCTAATGTAATTCTGTATGTAGATGTCCATTACCTCTGCCCCATTGTCCAGCAGGGGAAAAACTGTGTCGCCTGCTAATTAGCTGCCAATTGAGGAAGAATAGGCTGGTCGGCATGGCTTTTGAGTCTGGTGTCAGCCACTGTCCCATTATACAAGGCAAGCCTGCTAGAGTCTTGGGGGCAGGGGGAAGCTGACACCTCAATGTTTGAAATGTATTTCACAGCCTACTGGAAATTATTGAAGGGGTGAAGTCCTTTTGATACCATTTTCTACCTGTGGAAATTGAATTATTGGTGGAGGTGCAAACTATATCCTTATCTTTGATCAGCTAGGAAATACTGTCAACAATGGGGTTGTCACCTGTAACTTGGACTAGGGAAATCTTTTCATGTATGTGGATGTTAGATCTCTGGAAATCCAATTATGACTGAGGATGTAATTAAATCTAGGTCCCCCCCCCCCCCGTCCACACAGGCGTACAGCCTCAAGGCAAATATTTCATTATAAAAACCAGGGGACAGCTACCTCAAATCAGTTCTCTTCTGACGGTAGTGGCAGCCGGTCTCCTGGCCCAAGCTAGTGGACTCCTGGTCAAAGCCAGAACTGTGTCCATCCACAAAAGTCCAAGATTCTTCTATCTGGATCCCTGTTTATTTTGGTAAGCAAAATCGCTTTTGTGTGTATCTTTGTAACTCTTAATTTTGTAACTTTTTTACTTTGGTTTTTGTAATCTTTTGTATATATTCTGTTCTGCATTGCTCTATGTTTTTCTGGAATATTAAATTATTATTTAATAAGCTTGACTTCTGCCGTACTAAACTAACACTCATAGCCTAGAAGAGATTGAAGTGCAACTGTGTATAGTCCATGCCTATTTGTACGCTTGAGCAACACTACCATATGAAATTGTAATTGCATTGTGTGTGGGGGCGTTTGTCATACGTTGGCCTAAAGCGCGGAGCTGACCCAAGGTACGAAAAACGCCAGTGCGAGTAGCGACAGCAGAGTGGCTAACAGTATCGTTCGGAACTACTGTTAGTGGGTTTTTGCTTCACTACAGTGTAAGATTGCAACTGTGTGTGTGTGTGGGTGCGTGGCATTCCCGTATTCGGCCTAAGCGCAAAGCTGACCCGAATACGAAAACGCGAATTGCGCGCTGAGGACTCGACAGCAGAGTGGAAGTGTCTAGCGAACCGCTAGTGGTGGCAGTGAGAAGTGTTTGAGGGGTTCCAGCCTTGTTTGTAGCTTAAATAAGGCTGTTCCCCGCTTAATCTGGTCAAACCCGCAGTCGGGAACCGGATACGCAGGCGTGCCGCGGGCCGGTTCATGACATAACCCCTGGGCCTGTGGTGATTTTAGCAGGCTCACGTGCCATGGCAGCGTAACTCCTGGCCTCCACCTTTGTTCGGTGTATTTTTGAATTGCCACCGCGAGCACCTCATGAATCTGCCAAAGATTACCAACAAGGCACAAGTGTGGCTATAATGAGCCTATGCTAGTACTGACACGCCTGCACAGTGAGTTTGTGCATGAGCGGCTCCATGCTACTGCACAGGTGCAGCTGTTCTCACACAGCTGCACCACGACCGTGCCGGTGCCAGAAGAGAAGCGCAGCCCTGAACTGCTGGGGGTTCTATGAGCGGCAACGGGGGACTAGAGGATGCTGTGAGAAGCTGCATTAGGATTCAGACACTTTCCTCTCCTTAGGCAGAGGCATATCTAAAGGTGTTCAGGCATGGCTTGTGCCATGGGTGCCACAGCACCATGGGTGCCTGCTTCAATGCTGCTCCACCATGCTGTTTTTAGAGGGGAAGGGGGTTCTGACAGGGGGGGAGGGGGCGCAATTTCAGTGTTTGCCATAGACTCTATATTACTCAGATACGCCCTTGGGTGAGTATGTCATTTTGTACCTGAGTGTAACGATTGTGGAACTTTCTCCGTGATCAGCGCACAACGCGTGCGCTGATATGGTGGGAATCCTCCACAAGCGTATAATTGCAGGAACCCAGCAAAAGGTGCTACGCACCCGTAGAGGGAAATTCCTGTCGGCAGATGGCACTGAGGAGTGCAGAGGAACCAATCCTCTGTACCTCCACAAATGCCAGACAGGAATTGTACGAAGTGCAGAACGCAATCGCAAGGGAAGCGATTGCGAATGAGAACGAGCAAAGGGACAGGTTGTATGTGTGTGCGCCAATCTAGTCGCCACCCCGCGACAGCGCACACACAACAGCAGATACAAAACAGAAACGCAACCGCAAGAAAGGCGATTGGCAAAATTGATACAAGGCAGATCAGAACAGAATACGAGGATAGCAAAGGCACAGCAAATCATACAATGAGGAGATACGGAAAATAACAAGCACTAACTGAACGTGAACACCGCACTCATTCGCAACAGTGCACGCGTTCATGCGCGGTCTCCACGTGATAAGCACAATAGAGACAAGCACGCCTAACTAACCATCGACCGACAAACATGTAACAGAGGACGCGAGCGCTTGCCTAACGGTTACCTCACCGAGCCTCCAGCAAGCGTTCGTAGCAGACAAGACAGACACACGAAAACAGGGACAAGCGAGAGATAGGATCCACAGCACCAGCGAAAGTGGCTAGCGCGATCCAGGAAGACAGAACAGAAGGATCCACAGTACTAGCGCAGGATGCTAGTGCGATCCAGGTACAGAGTAGCAGAACAGAAGGATCCACAGCACTAGCGCTAGGCGAGTGCGATCCAGGCAGACAGAGTAGCAGAACAGAAGGATCCACAGCACTAGCGCAGGATGCTAGTGCGATCCAGGAAAGCAGAACAGAAGGATCCACAGCACTAGCGGAAAGTGGCTAGCGCGATCCAAGGAGACAGAACAGAAGGATCCACAGCGCTAGCGCACGATGCTAGTGCGATCCAAGTGAGACAGATCAGAAGAGATAGCTGGTAGCAACCGCTGCACCAGCTATACTCCAAGAACAGAGATCAGAACGATTTCCTGTCGACCACCGCTGGGACAGGACAATCGCAACAGAACAAACAAACAGATAAGCAATCCTAACTGCACTAGAGAAACCTGCCTAGCGCAGTTTCAGAAATTACTCTAAGCTGATCTTCAAACAAAGAGTAAGGCTGACACTCCTCCAGGAGTGTTTCGCAGGAAGGAATCCTTATGACCAGCCAAGCATTGTGGGGAAACACATAGTACTTATAGTACACGCCTCCAATGAATGTGGCCAGGCAATTTGCATGACAACGTATGCAAATTCCTCAGCAAGCACAAGCTGCAAAACTGACAGAAGCTCTTCTTTCCAGAGTCCTGCAGCATGCAAACCCAAACAATGGTCAAAAAGCTGCCTGCCTGCACAGGCAGCTGAGCAGATCATTACACTAAGCTTCAGCTCGGCTTCTCTTTAAGGATTCACTTCGGGATGTTGAGTTCCCCGGAGACAGGTTGTGAGGTGAGAAAAGAGATCCACACCAAGATTTACTGTTCTCCCTGAGAGACGTTCTCAGCCTGGACTCACCTGAGTAGAACATGACGTGTGTAAGCTAACAAACAAAACAGTCATTACCGATCTGTGCTGCAAGAATCTTTGTACTTTTTTGAGTTCTTGGATTTGAAGTAGGACAGATAGTAGGTTTGCTCCCCATAGAAAAGATTATCATCTTTAAATAGCAAAATCAATCTAAATTGCACAATTAATCATCAGTCTTCTACTATAAACAACTTGGCGGATCTTTTCCTTCCAAATCCCTCCCCACATCCCGTGTCTGCCGGTATGTGCCACTTAGCCCCGCCCCCTTGCAGAAAAGTGCCATGGCACTTTCCCTTCTCGAGATACAGATGATGGGAAGAGGGACCTCTTCAAATGCAAAAATTATATAACCCTCTTTAATAAATAATTTTAAAACATACACATACACATGAAGAACTCATAAGGACAGTTAAGATTTTCATGGGACAGGATAAAAAGGCAATAGCATTACAAAATAAGCAGTGCAGCAATTCAGCTGTCAAACCAAGGTTAAAAAATATCAGGGAATTCTGGGTATCACTCTGAAAATGGCTCGGCGTACTAAGCTATTACATGGTGTATTTAGAACTGGAGTCTGGAGTTGGGCTTCAAGCGAGACAATTAATTACACATAGACATTAACCATGTGTCCATCTGTGACTTGATATGATTCCATTACACTCTATAAATATTATCTATGCGCAGTTTAACCTTGTCTGCTTCCCTCTCGCAAATAACCCCTTGGAACAATGGAAGAGAGATGGCCTGGTCATCTCATCTGGTTCTTCTAGTCATGAGACATTTCAGCTGTGGAGTCAACAGATGAAACGGCAACTGAAACACAGAATGTTCTCAATAATTGGAACTGACACTACCGCAATGCAAATGAATCTTTCAGTTTGGAAAACAAGCAGCGCTCTAGCGCAGGGAGGATAATTCCCACGATACATCTGCTTCATCAGAGTAAATACTTGTTCTCCCAGCTATGGTTTGATTTTAAGCAAAATGTTTACGGTTATCTGACACGCATGCGACTGAACACAAAAACAGGCTAAAGAGATTGCTCAGATAGTCGCACTGAATTCATAATATATAATCCTGAGAAGAGCAGGAAAAGAAATCTAAGATATGGCAAAACTTTGTCACTCCTTGGTCGATGTACGGGATAAACCTGATTTACTAAGTCATCTCCAGAGATGCCATGTGTCATTGTGGCTATGACAGCCTAGTTTCAGTTCTGTCTTATTGTTATCATGTTTTATCTCTCTCTGATGCCGTTGATGGTGTGATATCAAGTTCCCTTGACCATCATTTACTATTGGTCTAATACATGGTTCATTTTATTTTATGCTTCATTGTTGTTATTGTTTATTTATTTAGCACTGACATCTTCTGCAGAGCTGTAAACAGTCTACAGTCACGTTACTAACTGTCCCTCAGAGAAGCTCACAATCTAATCTCTTCTTTAGTGACGTCTCTACTTTATTCACCATTGTAGAGTCGGGAAATCTAACTAAAGAGAGACTGAAGCGGACAAAAAATTGCTATTTTTACCTCATAGTTTGCTTCAGGAGTCTGAGTAGAGGTAAACCACTGCATCACCGCGGCAAAACGAGGGGTTTATACCCCCCAAATCCCGGGGCAAACATCCACGACTTTTTTGGTCGTGGCTTTTGCTGCCTAGGGAGGCAGAGCTTTGAGCTGTAGCTCTGCCTCTACTGACGTCAATCGCCGTGTGGATCTCCACCTCTCCCCGCCCTTCTCTCTTACTAAAATGCTATGAGCTGTAATCATATTTGGTTTTTCTGATCGATTTTCTCAAAGAAGTGAAAAGAATTTGATCGGAAAAATGATCGGAAAAATTATTGGAAAATCGATAAGCCAGTAAATCTGCCGAAAAAAACTCATTGTGTATTCCCAGCATTAGGTTGATTACCTAAGTGGCCTGAGACACCATGGTTTTCTACTCGGTCATATTTTCACACCTTGTCAATAAAATGCCAATGAAGACACTGTCGAGGTAGAAAATACTAAACATAATTATGAGAGAACCTTTTCACCTATTTTTTTAACTGCTAAAAGCTGAAAAATTATTTTAAAGAGATGAAATTGGTTATGTCCTCGGAGAGATCTTAGGATAAAAAGTGAATTGAATAAGGACCCATGAGTCTATAATACTGTTTCACAATATTCAACATTTTAGAGGTACTGAATTTGGGGTTTCCATTAGCTATAAGCCATAATAGGCAAAATGAAAGGAAATAAATGCTTGAAATATATCACCCGGAGTTTAATGAACTTAATTTATGTGAGTTCTACATTTTTGATTAAATTACACTGATATCAATTAACTTTTGGATAATATTTTGATTTATTGCGAGGCACCTGTATTACTGCTATGAGCTATTGTTTAACAATGGTTTATTATACTATCTGTAACCTTCCTTTTGAAATTCATGTATGTTGTGTGATTTTTTTGATATATATATTAATGAATAAATGAGTGGTTGCAGCTATCATTGTGTATTCTTTGGACTTTACTATCATTTCAGTTGTATGCCTCTGTTATAATCCCTGACATCCTTGACCTCAAGCATCATTAAAGAGTAACTGTCAGGCTGCAGAAGCTAATTTAAACCTCTATTCTCCTGTGTTAAACAGTTTAGAAGGAAGCTCAAAAGCCATTAGTGAAGATAAACATTTCAGTTACCTTTGATGTGTGCTTATCTTAGTCTGTTATAGACCCATAAAGACGCAAGCTGCAGCTAAACTGCAAAGCATTCTGGGGCCCTCCCCTCGGCTGCTAATGAGACGGTACAGCAGCTTCTAATCAGTCCAGCGCGCGAAGCACTGATAAATCTCGGGCAGACTACACTGCAGGAGTCAGCTATTGTTCCTAGCCACATGGCTCATTAATATTCACTGCACACCGTGTTGTTCAAGAACGAGCTTATCTGTGACCAGAAGCAGGCAGGACATGACGACACATTTGGCTTCACAAACATGGAGCCTGCCATGAGCTGTCAGGAGCATCTATCTCTGCATATACTATATACAAATTCTGTGAAATCCAAACGTGGACAGTGAAATGCATATGTAATGTAAGTACAGCCAATCTTTAGCTACTGATATATGTGTTTATTTTCTCTGAGACCCTATACCTAACAGCTCCTCTTTAATGTTGATATTATAATAAGAGATTTTTCTTTTTTAAGTAGTAAAAGATTGGATCCCATGGCTAGGGCATACTAAAACAATGGGGGCACTTGCTGGAGAATTTTTTTTCACACATCCCGCTCCCTCTTACCCTACTATACTGAAAAGTTTTGAATTATTGTGTAAAATACACCCTAAAGTGGACCCAAATTAAAAATACAAGATTTCAGAAATAAAATCTATTTTCTAAATTATAATAATAAATAGCAGCCTTTTTTTCAGCTGCATGGTGACAAATATAAAATATTTTACATTTATTGGAGGAACTGTCAGAATCTCATATTAATGCAGAGAAATGATCTCCCCCTTGCCCAGATCGTTTACAAATGTTTAAATGGTTTGCAGATTATTTGAGTGAATTTCAAGATTTGTGAGTATGATCAGAATCATAATTAGATTATTTTAATTGTCAGTATTATTTTTGTAAGTGAGCGGTCTATTCCTACAAGGTTAAAAATGAGATAGTATTGAAGAAATGTTCACCTGTTATACAGTATTTGTTGTGTTAGTAAGTTTTTTCCATTAAGGTCAAGATATACCCTGCTGAAACTAAAGCCTGCTTTATTTGCTAAATGTTAATCACATAGTGTTCACACATATCTAATAAGCTGATCAAAATAATACATTTATTTCAGATTGTATTAAAGGTAGCCATACACTGGTCGATTTGCCATCAGATTCGACCAACTGACAGATCCCATTCTGATCGAATCTGATCAGAGAGGGATCGTATGGCTACCTTTACTGCAAACAGATTGTGAACCGATTTCAGCCTGAAACCGTTCACAATCTGTTGTGGTGGTGGTGGTGCTGCCGCAGCTCCCCTCGCCCGCATGCCCGCATACATTACCTGCTCCGTCGGCGCGACTCCAGTCCCCAGGTCACCGCTGCTCCGTCTCCGCTCTGGTCTCCGGCCCCGGCATGCTTTACTTCTTCCTGCCCGGCAGGAAGTTTAAACAGTAGAGCGCCCTCTACTGTTTAAACTTCTTGCCGGGCTGGAGGAACTGAAGCATGCCGGAGACCAGTGCGGACAAGGAGCAGCGGTGACCGGACGTAGACGTGCCGGCGGAGCAGGTAATGTATTAGGGCTCTATTGCGTCGGTCGTCGGGTACTCGAACGCCGCTAGCGACGCGCTCCCTACCCTATCCCAGTGATCGAATCTGCTGTCGAAACGGCGGCGAATCGGGCCAGTGTATGGCCACCTTAAGACTGTTGTTCTATTATAAGGCCCTAAGCCTTGTGCCGTCTATTACCACTTATAACCACAGGGGGCATCTAGAGATCCCCATCTAAATATAAAAGTGAAGTCATGTACATGTATTTTCAGAAATGTTATAAAAAACAACAATTGAGTCATATGTACTAATTTAAAAATAGTTTGGAAGTCCCTTTATATTATTTCTGGGGAGAAAATCTCTATAAAAGACTTTATTATTGCCTGATATCTTTGCTGATTGAAACATCTTAGGCCGAAAACCTGCCTTCTCACAGACGTGATTCTGAAAAATACATCAGAGAGGTAATATGCATTATTCTTGGTGAATTCATTGACAATTAGTCTATATAAACTTTAAAGACTTGTCATTTTCAAACTTCAGCAGTTTTTTAAGTTTAAGGGCCCGTTCACACTGCACGCGTTTCCAGCCGCGTTTTGGAAACGCATGCAGGTGGCCAAAACGTACGACATCAGACATTGCATAGAGTGCAATGTCTGATGTTCACACTGCATGCGTTCCGGACCTGTGCGGTCCGGGAACGCATGCTGCACGCAGATTTTGCAAAAACGCGTGGCTGTCCCATTCACTTTTCAGTGATGGGATCAGCCCGCAACGCACACAAACGCGGATGGCCATGCGTTCGTACGCGTTGCGGTCCGCACGCGTTCCGCACGCATGGCCATCCGCATTTCTGATCTGAACGGGCCCTTAGATAACTTTTTTATGCTATACTTCATATACAATCAGTAAGCATTACTATTTAAAATGCAAATGCAAGCTTAGAGACAATTACCAAGCTTTGATTGATTAAGATATATCTATTTTAAGTTCTTTATACAAGAATATAACTTCATATATAATTTTTTAAGGATAAAGCTATATTGTGTGTACCATACACTGTACAATCTTGAGACAACAGAGCAGCACCTACTGGAAAATTAGCGCAAGTGGTGTACTGCACATGTTCATGTTATAATGTGCAGTACACTATGGCCTCAATTCACTAAGCTTATCTCCTGTCTTTAATAACTCTTCTAGAGTTGTTACCATGGTGATAAGGCATGTAGTATTCAGGAAACATTTTACCTCAATTTAGGCAAACCTAAATTAACTCTTCTGTCTTTAAGTTAACTCTTCAATCCTTAAAATAACTCCAGAGTTAAAGACAGGCTGTTTATTAACTGCATGTGAAAATAACTACAGAGGAGGTAAATTAACTACAGAGGAGGTAACTTAAGGAATGAAGAGATAAGATAACTCTCTCTTATGTGGAGGTAAGTTTTCTCTTGCCTTATTATCTCCAGCATGATCTTAGTGAATTGAGGCCTACGTGCGCTAATTTCCCAGGTGCTGCAGGTTGCGCTAGATGCGAAACGCGCTCTACCCTGCTGGCATAGGTACCAGTAAATTCTTTGTGCGCCATCATGCATGGCAATTTAACAGACTTTTAACAGACTTTTCGTGAATTAACACCCAACGTACCCAAGATATCTATGAAAAATTATAGAAAACTTCATTTGTAAGGCTCTGATTTTCTGGTCATGATTATACAATAAATCAGGAAGTCATCATCACAGCAAATCAGAACTTTACAGAACTTTACAAATCTACCAGCTGAGCAAACTGATCACATGCTTATCCGTGAGTTCTCCTAGGCAGGGCCATCCCTACTTGGAAATACGTTTTATTCATAGATTTCAATATATATGTAAATACGGCAGCTATCTAGTGAACATTGCTTATCTGTCTCTGCTTGTCAGCTCAGTCCAGATTTAGTTCAGTGGCTGTTTTAGTTCCATTCTGAATTCCCTTATTCTATGGTGACCTTGACGATACAGAACATTGTTATATATCACATGTTTGTCCATTTAGCCCGCTCAATATTTGACAGCACTTTCTAATACTATCACCCTTTGCTATTGAAATACATGTTTAAAATTTACATCAAAAGTAAATTATTTTATCTCCTGCAATTCAAGATTACTTCTGAATGCTGGCCAAACTTTAATTGCAATTAATAATTTATTCATTGGCCTCTAAGCTTATGAATTAACAGCTCGACTAATGACTTAATCAAGTTAAAAGGTTATTTAAACTTTCTCACATATTAGCAGTAATTATTTCTTAACATCTCCTGAAAGATATCAAGTCCAGACAGAGCGCTTGTTCACAGACCTTCCAAATAATCACTCATTAAATGTCAACTTCATTAGTGAATCCCCCCCCCCAAAAAAAAAATCCCTTATGCATTCTTATTAAAACCAACCCCTGGTGTGCAGGCTTCGTGAATTCCTTAATATAACAGTGAAGTTATTTGGTCACTAGACACAGAGACAGACATTTCAGTGGTATTAAACAGTGTGTCTGTGAACATTTATGTAAAATTACTTAAAGTGGTCTGAAACTCAGGATTTCTTCTTTGCTCTAAAAGATTATTTACAGCCTTGAAAAACTTCCGAGGCAAACTTCTAAATCTATTTTTACTCACCTGGGGCTTCTTCCTGCAGCAGTCTCAGTCCCTCGCTGCAGCTCCGGTGGTCCTCAGTGTCCCCGCTGGCCACCCGTAATGATTGCGACCTGCTGGCCGGGTCAGCTCTTCTGCACCTGTGTCCAAGTCATCTGGCGCGTACTGTGCCTGCCCAGTAGTGATGATGTGGTCGCGTGGGCAGGTGCAGAAGAGCCAACCCCACTGGCGGATCGCCATCATTGCGGGTGGCCAGCGGGGACACCGAGGACCACCGGCAGCCTTGGCAAGGGACTGAGACTGCTGCTGGAAGAAGCCCCAGGTGAGTAAAAAATTGATTTTTTAGTTTGCTTTGGAAGTCCTTTAAACCTACTATCACTAAAAAAAAATTGTAGCAGAACAGCATTCAAACAGCTAAACACAGCATTTCATTCTGCAGTGGAAAGCACCTTCAGCTTGTGATCCACACCCGAAGACGAGATAACATTGTCTTTTGTTTACATTCCTCTGTGGATAGAACTAGTTACAGTCAGCCATGTGCTGAGACGGAACTGTACTGAGCTGACAAGCAGAGACAGATGAGAAATGTTCACTAGAGACCTGCTGTATTTATATATTAAAATGTATGAATAAAATGCAATGGTAGCTTTCAGAGCAGATAAACTGTACTTCGGGACCTTGTAATTTGTAAACAGGCAATATTACTTGTGCACAAAAGCAAATATGTTAACTGAATGGATAATAAAAAGTAGGAAAACACCTTTGAAGGTGTTTTAGATTAATTAGCTGATTAGAGTTTGGCACTTTGAGCCTAGAATATTGAACAGTCTTACAATATTCTAATATTCTGAGATTTTTATTTTGGGCTTTTCACAAACTATAAGCCATAATCATCAACATTATAACAAATAACGGCTTAAAATATCTCACTTTGCATGTAATGAGTCTATTTCACATATTAGGTTCACCTTTTAAGTTGAATTACTGAAATAAATAAACTTTTGCACGATATTCTAATTTTTTTTGCCAATTCCCCTGTAAATCCTCAGTAGGAAGACTGCTCTTTTTATCCCTCATATGGTACCCATACACGGTACAATAAAAAACGTTCAGTTTTCCCGTTTGTTTGACCAAAACAATCGAATGAAAGTTGAAAAAAAAAATCGATCAAGAAAAACGATTATCCCGCTTTTTTCTATAAAAATCCGATCAGACATGATGGAAAAATATTTATATTCGATCTAACGGAATAATGAACTAAATTATCGAATCGAAAAATTGTACCGTGTATGGGCACCTTTAGAGACAATTCCCTTACTTCCATCCTCAGTGGCACACTGGCAGTTGGAAGAAAACTATTTGAATTTGAAACATTTGATAGTTGCCATTGGAAAAATTGGAACTCAATGACATTCATAAAGCCTTACACAATCTACAGTTCATACATGCTCATCCTTGGCTAATGCTCTACTATTCACAAACATAGTGGGTGAAAAGTTACCTGCAGCCATCCAATAACCAGATGAGGAAACTCTAATGTCTCTAATGTCAGCTTGCGTCATATCTCTCATGGCCCGCCTATCTCCCACGTTCTATTTTTGCTAACCCCTCGTGTATTCCTTTGGCATAAGATGCTCTGTTCCCTCATGTAGGAATCTACCATGCTTGTCTGTGCTGTGTTCATCACACAAAGAGAAAGATGACAACTGGATATTACTCTGCCTGGCTCACTATCACCTCCTGACCTTAGCTAGCTTCATAGTCTATCTCTTCCAGGGATCCTCAAGGGATTTCATCACAGACATTTCAAATGGGCTAAGGACAGAAACTGTCATTGGCCTGCCAGGAATTAAAAGTGATTTTCCTGTCTGTGGCCTGGAGAGCAGTCTCAGCAAAGAATTATACTCTTCCCTTGCCACTCAAAACAGAGATATAAGAACAGATTGGTGCTGCAGTTGTTTTTTTGTAAATTAATTTCAATAAAATTTCAATTTGCAACCAGCTAAGAATTTCCAAACCTGACAAACTCAAACTGCTCTTCTATGCAACCTTGGTAACAGTACTCTGTTTGGAGGACTGTGGTGTCAGCCTGTTTCCTTTAGGCCCGGTTCACATTAGCGTTCGCTATCAGGATTTTCCGCATCGGATCCGGAACGCATACTGTACAAACGGAACGTACGTTCCGCATAGCAATGTAATGTCTATGCGGACGTTCACACACGTCCGTTCCGTACGTACCGGAGCCGGATCGGATCCGGACTCCGGACTCTTTTCCAACATGCGCTATTTTTTGGGTCTGGATCTCCGGCCAACGCATCCTGACCGGAACCTGACCTGAGCCTGACAGCACCATCAGGAACACAGAAACCAATGGGAAACGGAAGGCACAGAACACACTGCCTACAAAAACCTGACGTTCTACCCCACTTCCTATGCGTATCCAAGCTGCCATTTCGGATGGGGACACATGGGCCAAGCATGTCTGGAGTGGAGCAGCAGTGACAGACGTGCTGGAGCTGTTTTGGCAGAATGTCGGAGGTGGAGGTGAGGCCTACAGCGGAGGAACCTGATTCTACAGGTGCACCAGGTGCACCTTCTGCTGACCCCAACATTTTTTTATTTAATTTCGCTATTTTTTGCCCACGGATCCGGATGGCAGCCTGATGCATGCCTGATGCAAACGGACCGGATCCTGATCGGATCCTGATCGGAACCGTACGGTTCCGATCAGGATCAGGTCCTGATCCGATCAGGATCCGGTCCGTTTGCAAGGCAAAACGCAAGTGTGAATGGGGCCTTAGTGTTACAGCCTTGGAAGCAATAGCCTGTATTAGATTGGGAAAGATGGCACCCAGCACTATCTTAACATCACTTTGTAAGCAGATTCGACTAATGCTAGGTTAAGAGAAAGCTTAGGATGGAATTGTACCCCATATCTTTTCCCATTCTTCTTTAGTTTTAGTACCTCCCAAGTCAGACTCCCATCTCTGTACGTATCCATGGTGGAAGGATAGAGGCGGATCATTAAGTAAACCATATATTTCAGATATGATCCTTTTTGCAAAAGGTGATTGCCATGTTTCTGATCGGAAATAGCTTTCCGAAATGGAAAGCGGTATTTGGAAATCAGACTTCTGCAATATTCCAAATAACAAGACTCTGAATTATTAGGCCAATTAGAGGATTCGGTAGTGTACTGCAGTTGGCATTCGGAATTGCAGATTCCAGGTAAAATAGCGTACACCCGCAAAATAAATCATATTTCAAGAAATAAACTTTATTAACAAAAATAACAAAAAAACATTTGGCGGAATGCTCAATTCCATTCATCCCTAATTGGGAGGAACATTAAGACCAGGAGCACACTGGCCAGTGCCAGTTAGGTCATTGGCCCGCTTAGGCAACTGGCCCGCTCGGGATATAAATGTTGTTTGCCTTAGTTTGTGTTCCACATATGCAATTTTCCGCTATGTAATATCAGACAGCCTTCTGCTTTTTTCCGCATAACATGCACGTTCCTGATCACAATGTAGTCCGCTGCAATTCAAAAAAATCACAAACAAATGAAAAACGCAAAAGGAAAACACGATCACAGAGCAAATACTAAGCACTGGAAATCCCAAAATCTGACACAAAAACGCCAGGACTTGTGTGCTCCCTGCCTTAGCCATCAGGATGTTGAAGGCTAGACTTGCCAAACTATGAGGAGATTTCAACGCATAGACTATATTTAAAGTAAGAAGAAGTAAGTTTGTGTGAGGACATGTTATAATTACAGCTGGAACGGATGTAAATCCCATTTCCTAAAAACAGAAGAGCCATCTGCAAGGACTTCTTCTATCCCTGTAGATGTGATATAGATGCATTGTTTGGCCTTGCACACTTTTTAATATACTCCTAGTGTCTCAAATACGGCCTTCATGCTGCAAATTGCTCGGAGCAGACAAAAGTGTGCAGTACATAAAGTAAATCAAACATCCCTGTTTAACTATTAACACTGAACTTTAACTAAAAAAAAAAAAACCTATAGATATTTTTTTTCTTTTTTACATAATTTGAAATATTTCCCTTTCTCCATACATCATCAGAAAGTGAATGACAGTCAGCACTTCCAAGAGAGTGACTCAGATGTGCTCAGAAGACTTTGGCACGCAAGGTCTTTGCTTCCACCGGGAATATCTCAGAACCTTGTGACGCTGAGAGATGTGTCAAGCATATTTCATGGTAACATTCAGAAAACTTGAAGCTAATGACCCGACTGACATTTCAATCACAGGAGTTATTTTTACAGCTATAAATCAAAAATAAAACCAGCACGGAAGAAGATATATTTAGATACGGTGTGACTTTTTGTCAATGGTGCCCCGCTAGCAGCCAGGGCATGAGTGAATTTTCTGCGGCGGATATTTCTTAATATTAACTTATCCCTCTCCCGTACACCTGTTAATGTATGGAAGTGTGAAGAGGAGAATGAGAAGGAAGGCATCCTGTGGCTTTTTATTTGAAGAAGAACTTTAGCAAAAAGGGGGAAAAAATAAATCAATGCATTGCAAAGCGAAAAGTTAAAAAATAGGAGAGAGATCAAGAACCATGTAATTTGTTCACATTGTTTGATTCACAATCAGCCTGCACTTCATCATCTTTACTACTGGCAGACATAAAAAAAACTAGACAGCACCAACTGCCATTATCTATAACCACACCCCTAACAATGTGATAGGCTAAAAGGTTGTTTTTATATATGCACAGAGGGAGATACTGGTTGCTTGGCAGTTGGAAACAGCCATTATTACCCAAAATGCCCCAAAAAACCTAGGTCCTGACATCACACTGTGGGAAGGGTTTCACCCCAATATCAGCCATACAGACCTCTCTAATGATATTTTTGAGAAAAGGTAAATATTTCTCATGGGAAAGGGGGTATCAGCTACTGATTGGGATGAAGTTCAACCATTGGTTACAGTTCCTCTTTAAAGTCTCCTAGTTTCCTGTGATACCAGTCATGCATCACACAAAAAAATATCAAAGAGAAAGCCCCTTCCTTCCACACACTCTTACATTCAAAAATTGATTTAAAAACAATTCAATTTTTATAGTTCCACATCTGTCGTTTCACGTTGTAGACTAGCATGTCTTTTGTAAACTAATGTGAAAAATTTTGACTGGTGGATTCCAGGCTATCCCTATTACCTGCCCTACACCAACAGATAGTTGGTAAAGTGTGTATGGCACTAGTAATGCCATTGTATAAAGGGTTTATGCTAGCACCAATACTTGAACCAGCAGACATGGTCAAAATGGCTAAATTTCTTTCATTGTGCATTGGTTCACACTATTGAATGCTGGACAAGGTGTGGCACTGGCAAGGGATTCTTCTGTGTATCTCCTCTTCCCAGTCCAAGTGTAGATGATCACACCTCATGATACATCCACCTCCGTTGCTTCCTTCTTCACCAGAACATGTGCAATTTAGGTACCTAACAGGATAGCCCCAATGTTGTTGTCACGCTGTGCTTCAGCTTGTGTGCCTAGAAGAAAAAAGTCACACAGGCCCAAAGATTCTAAGAGGACTACGAGGACAAGTGGCTGTTTCATGTGACGAGCAGAAAAATCTTGTCCAAACTTCGATAAGGTCATCACACTTATGTGCCATGTTTTGCAAATGTTGTTAGCCCAACTATGTGTATCATGTACCTTGGCCTTCAAACTTTATTACAATATACAAGTAGGGTCAGTGGTCATTCTCACAAGCCCCAAACTGCAACAGCAGCGGTAAGAGCATCTGTACCACCCTAGTCGCATGTGATATACCAACACATTGGAACTCTACACTGCGGCCCCTATTCAAGTCACTTTTTCTCCTAATCAATACCTTTTAAGCCACCAGCAAGCAAGAAAATAATTTTGACAGTACTTTTTCACCTACTTTTTGGTACTTTTTGATAACGCACACCTGAACTGGGCCAGCCTCTTTAATTCCACTTTCCCAATTGACTATTTTCCATGGAATTAGCTGATTCCACTTATCCACCGGTATTTCAAATTGCACAATTAGGAAATGGAAAAAGTGTTCAAAATTAATTTCAATAACTGTGGTGGTGGTAAGGGTGTTAATTATTCCATCCCGGAGGTCTCTTGTTAGCTAGAGAAAGGTGCATGATGGATGCCTACTAAAAAGCACAGTAAAACCTTCCAGGTTATTTATGGCTTGGGACAGTGGTTTAACTACAATTCATGGGGCCCTCCCGTGAAACTCTGATGGGGCCCCCCAATGTTTATATCCCTTCCCTTGCATCCCCTTGATGGCCATCACAACCCAGGGGCCCATCTCAGAAAAGTCATAAAATAAGTGTGGCCATCTTGATCTTTACACCCATTGAACATGTGTAGCCACCAAAGACACCTGATCTGAAGTATAGTCCCCTGTATCAGAGGAAGGGAAAGTTAGAAGTTGGGACCCCCCACAGCCCTGGGCCCCTACCCCCTGTGATCACAGGTGCTGCTCCTCTCTAGTTATGCCCGCCCCTTGCTTGGCATGTACCATTATCATAATCCCCCTTTCAAAGAAACAGATACATTCTGTGATTTATTTTATTCACCCTTAAAGAGAACCCGAGGTGGGTTTGAAGAATATTATCTGCATACAGAGGCTGGATCTGCCTATACAGCCCAGCCTCTGTTGCTATCCCAAACCCCCCTAAGGTCCCCCTGCACTCTGCAATCCCTCATAAATCACAGCCACACTGCTGACAAACAGCTTGTCAGAGCTGGCTGTGTTTATCTCTATAGTGTCAGTCTGCTGCTCTCCCCGCCTCCAGCAGAACTCCAGTCCCCGCCTGCATCCCTTCCCTCCCTGCTGATTGGAGGGAAGGGACGGGGGCAGGGACCGGAGCTATGCAGGAGGCGGGGGAGCAGCTGAGACTGACACTACAGATGTAAACACAGCCTCACAGCATGGCTGTGATTTATGAGGGATTGCAGAGTGCAGGGGGACCTTAGTGGGGTTTGGGATAGCAACAGAGGCTGGGCTGTATAGGCAGATCCAGCCTCTGTATGCAGATAACATTCTTTAAACACACCTCGGGTTCTCTTTAATTTTGCATTACATTACCATAACACTGAAAAATATTTAATGTGAATTGAAAAACCTATAATAATTGTACTCAGCTTCCAATAAAAACTATCCTTGAATGAATGAATTCTGCAGAGTAGACGTCTGACCACTAGAGCTTGTTAACATTCATTTTCGTTTCACCAGACAGTGAACAAGGCTTCCCACATCTCTCCCATTGTTTCACCTCTGGAGGTCTCCAGCACACTTAAACCAACTTGTTGGCAAATTAGAACGCTGATGTGAAAGGGGGTGAAATGAGTAATTGACAAACCAGCCATGTGACCAATACATAAATACACAGCCCTACAATAGCGGCCATCTTGGGTCACCTTGTTTACAACAGCACTGTCATTCAGTTCCTCTCTTCGCACATCACTGGATGGTCTTTCTGAAACAAGACACAGATTCTTGTCTGTCTTACAACAGCGGGAGCAGAGCCAGCAGGCAGCCAGAAGACATTCTTTATCTGTGACTGTGAACTTCCAGTAATTAGCCACTTCCTCTAATAAAGTAGCTACACAAAAGGGGTCTTTTACAAGGCTGTATCTTTGAATTCCACTGAGGTTTAAAATCTAGTTTTATCTTTATTTTACGTTTATTGTTTTTTAAGTAGGAAGTTGAGTTGATTTTTATAGTTTGAGTGCAGAAATCTTTATTGTTTTATCATAGAAAAATAGAGAACGAACAAAGTATAAAAGAATCAGCAAAGCCATTAGCTGCGCCTGGATGCAGGAGGCTGCGGTAGGTCGCGATAATGGCCAAGACAACTTCAAAGGGGCTGTATGATGGGATGAGCAGAGCACACACCAGGCAAAGAGAAATTCTGAACTGCGACCGCTAAAAAGATGATATTTCTGATGGGAATGACCGCATTTTAAATGCAGTTTTTCCTTGTAACTATTGCCGACTTTAACCTTTCAACGGAAAAATATATGTTTTAATGCTTGTTTGAACCACTATCATAACGTTACTTTTTTCTTTTGTTGCTGTAGCTTACAGTAGTTAGTAGAAATCTGATAGATCTGACATGTTTTGGACTAGCCCATCTCCTCATGTGGGATTCTCAGTATTTCCTTTATTCTTTAAAAAAGCACTACCTGGAAAGGATCTATCCAAAGATGTTGGTCAGATTATCTACTTGCTTGTACACTATTTTGGCAATTGGACTGAGAAATAGCCACTCAGGCTGTGCTTTTAAAAATAAAGAAAACTCTGATAATCCCTCATAAGGAAATGAACTAGTCCAAAATCTGTCAGTTCTGTTATACAAGCAACAGCAACATAGGAAAAAAATACATTTATATTGCATTCACCCTTTTGTGTCTTGGAATCTGTTACACATTTATTCATATTAACTTGGTCACTGTAATTATCATTTCTGTATTTTGTAGCGATTCTGTGTTTTGAATATTGGTGTATACCATTGTCTGTATTATTTTGCACCCCATGTTTGTTCCTTACTTTGTACAGCACCACAAATTAGGTTGGCGCTTTATAAATCAATAATGATACTCTGGGACAGAGGTACATTTTGAACATATGCATACACATACATGCTTGAAATGTACAATTTTTCATTATAGCGATCTTTTAACCACTTCACCCCACAGACCATTTGCCCTTACCAACAAGAGCATTTTTCAACTGTCAGCGCTCCTCCCATTCAGTTGGCCATAACTTTATCACTGCTTCTCACACCTGAATGATATATATCTTGTTTTTTGATTTTTGCCACAAATTAGGCTTTATGTAGGAGATACTTGTTTTCTAATAATTATTTTATTTACTATGCATTTTATAGGAAATAAACAATATTTTTTTTAAATAGACTATTTCCTCAATTCCATAATATAAATAAAACGCATACGGTACATGTTATTTGCCCAGTTGTCCCAGCTATCACAACATTTACATTATGCTCCTACTGTAGTACAATGTATGGCAACAATGTATTATTTGGAAATAAAGTGTAATTTTGGTTTTGTGTGTTTTAGTTTTTTTTCTTTTGTATCCTGTTAATAATTCTAAGCCCATTTGCTAAAATAACAGTAGTATACCCTCATGACACACATATGAAAAGAGCTGGGTCCTTAAGGCAACTTTTTTTTCAGAAATGTTTTTATTCTAATGAATTTTGACTGTAATTTTACTTTTTTTAGCCAATGGATGGCATTACAAACACTATACTGGGTTACCAGGAAGTGTTGAATTTTTTTTATACATTACATTTTACTTTTGTTATTATGAATGAACATGACCCCTGATCGAGGTCATGTCCATTCATTCCACACACTTCTATTGGCTCAGGGAGCACATATTCCACTTCAACAATCGCTGCCATGTAAATTCCGTTATGAACCAGTGGTGGGAGCAGCCACATGCGCACACCCTTCACAGGAACAATGGAAACATATATGCATCCAGATAGACTAGCACGGCTCCTATCTGGACAATTATAATCATCCAGATAGGATAAAGTGGTTAATTATAAATCATATTAAAATTATTTTTTTTGTACCTTTTAATTTTTACTGTAGGTAATTTATAGTAATATTTACTGGTTATCAATCCGATACAATAGGTGGAGAATAAGAGCAAAAACAAAAGACAAGCTCATTTTTAATTAATTTTTAATTAATTAATTGTAATGTACTGTATATAACATACAATAGAATCTCAATTGTCTAGTCTAGAATGCTCAAGCAACCAGAAAAAAATCCAGTCTTTGCAGGTTTAATTCAACATTAAGTACAGAGTTCTTAGTGATAAATAAATAAGAAATATATTAATATAAAAATGAAATAATTCTCTATGCATTGCCTTTAACCTCCTGAGCGTTACGCACACCGGAGGGTTTGCAGCCGGCAGTCCCCCAGTATAATTTTAAGTGATCGCATAGCATCACTGCAAAGTGGGGTGTGCGTAATTATTCGGCCCCCTGAGTCAATACTTTGTAGAACCACCTTTTGCTGCAATTACAGCTGCCAGTCTTTTAGGGTAGGTCTCTACCAGCTTTGCACATCTAGAGACTGAAAGCCTTGCCCATTCCTCTTTGCAAAACAGCTCCAGTTCAGTCAGATTAGATGGACAGCGTTTGTGAACAGCAGTTTTCAGATCTTGCCAAAGATTCTCGATTGGATTTAGATCTGGACTTTGACTGGGCCATTCTAACACATAGATATGTTTTGTTTTAAACCATTCCATTGTTGCCCTGGCTTTATGTTTAGGGTCATTGTCCTACTGGAAGGTGAACCTCCACCCCAGTCTCAAGTCTTTTGCAGTCTCCAAGAGGTTTTTTTCCAAGTTTGCCCTGTATTTGGCTCCATCCATCTTCCCATCAACTCTGACCAGCTTCCCTGTCCCTGCTGAAGAGATGCACCCCCCGAGCATGATGCTGCCACCACCATATTTGACAGTGGGGATGGTGACACTTGAAGAGGAACTCCAGTGAAAATAATGTTATAAAACATGTGCTTCATTTTTACAATAATTATGTATAAATGATTTAGTCAGTGTTTGCCCATTGTAAAATCTTACCTCTCCCTGATGTACATTCTGACATTAACCACATGGTGACATTTTTACTGCTGGCAGGTGATGTCAGTGGAAGTAGATGATGCTTGCTTTTTTGGCAGTTGGACCCAGCTGTAAAGCAGCTGTTGTTTCCCACAATGCAATGACTTTCACAGACAGGAAACTGTCGTCAGGACCATGGTCCTGACATCACACTGTGGGAGGGGTTTCACCACAATATCAGCCATACAGAGCTCACTGATGATCCATTTGTGAAAAGGAAAATATTTCTCATGGGAAAGGGGGTATCAGCTACTAATTGGGATGAAGTTCAATTCTTGGTCATGGTTTCACTTTAAGCCATGCCCCTGCCACACACCTATGAGATATATTTGAAAAATTAGATTTTTTTTGTTTTAATAATTTAAACCACACTGTTCCTTTTTATCCTGGCTCATTTTCCTTCATCTTAACTTTTAAAAATGAGGAATATATCAGTTTAAAGGATGAGAATAAAGTTTAGAGTCAATTAAACACATTTCTCAGTAGAAAAAAATACATATATTTACATAGATCGGCACATCATTCCTGAAAGAGGGCCAAATGAGGAAGAAAGAGGGACAGAGATATGGGGCCTGATTCACAATTCGGTGCTAACCCAGTTAGCACGCCGTGCTAACTAGGGTGATAAGTAGTTAGCGCCAAGAAAAGTGAATCATTTTGCACGAAAAGTCCCACGCGCAAAACTTTGAGCGCGCAAAGTCCAGTGCGTTCGAAACATTGCATCAAGGTGCAACAAAGATGGCACACCTGATGCGACTATAAGGGCGAATTGAGTGCGACATTATCATCGCACTATGCGACGTTAAGGTGACACCCAATGCGCCCTTATAGCCGAATCAGGTGCACTGATCAAAGGACAGTTGGGAGATATGTATTCAGATATGTCTCCCACTGTGGAGGCACTCCAATATTAGTGTAGGATGTGACAGCATCTTCCATAAGTGTTGAGACTGGCATCCCCTGGCTTTCCTCCTATTGAAGGATGTGGATAACCAACAATCTCTTTTTGTATTGGAGTATGCATGTATTTCTGCTGGCTTTATGTGACTTGAGTCCTTTTATATTTCGCTGCAGGAAAATGTAAAGTCTGCATATTGTGTAGACAGCCCAAACAGTATCTCTGAAGGTAATTATCGTGTCATACAGCTGTTACTCACAATAATCTGTGAGGATTTTGCTAATTTATCTTGACAGGTTGTTTGAAAGTCAAGGCAAAGCATCTTTAGTTCTAGGATTCCTATTGGTATTGTTACAGTTACAGTTATTGTTCTGTATAGTTCCACTTTCAGTTGTTTGGAATTTTGTACTGGCTTTTTTATTTTAAAGGGAACCTGAACTGAGTAAAAATTTTTAAAATAAACACGTGATGCAGCTGCAAATGAATATTACATACTTACATCACCGTCAGTTCCTCTCAGAAGCTCACCATTTTCTTCTTACAGTGATCACTTCCAGTTCTGACAATATTTTGTCAGAACTGAAATATACCAGTTGCTGTCAGTTATATATCAGCTGCTGTCAGTTACAACTGAATGTGCAAGGTAATGTCCATGTTTCCCTATGGCTCAAGTGGGCGATATTACAGTTTAGCAGTGTGCTAACCAAGAAGCTGTTATGGGGTAATGGCCATTTTCAAAACGTAGGACAGAGAATTCCATTGATCACAGTGGACAAACAGGACGCAGGAGAGGAGAAATAGATTGATGAGTAGACTACACGGGAGGTAAGTAGGACATGTTTATGTTTATTTTGACTTTTAATTTTCAGGTCAGGTTCTCTTTAAGCATTATTAAGACCTCCGTTCAGGGTCACTTGTTGATTAAACAGTGAGAGTACTTGCGGTTGTGACTGTATTCAACGCTATTAACCCTGTTTGTTTAACATGCCTCCCACTAATAAAAATGTTTTGAAAAGAAAACAGAAGGTATTTGCGATTATTTAGGTTGGAGTGAGCTCTGAGAGCTTACGCCAACCTGAATAAACTGCAAATACCTTCTGTTTTAACCTCTTGAGGACAAGAGGTTAGTGACCAGCCTATTTTTTACAATTTAGCACTTCACAACTTTAACAGTTTTTTGCTCGGTCATTCAACTTAGTACCCAAATGGATTTTACCTCCTTTTCTTCTCACAAATAGAGCTTTCATTTGGTGATATTTGATTGCTGTTGCAATTTTTTTAATTATAAAAAAAAAAATTCTTTTAAATTTAATTAAAAAGAAAAACACCCTTCCCCCCCCCCCAAAAAAAAAAAAATTAGCCCTAGACTACAATACATACAGTACACTATACATACATAGACATATGCCTATGGCAGGGATTAGATTGTGAGTCCCTCCGAAGGGACAGTTAAGTGACAACACTAAACTCTGCAGCGCTAGGTAAGATGTCAGAGCTATATAAACACATTTTCATTAAATACTAAAAAGAAAAACAGCCTGCCAGCTGTGATCCCTGGCTGGCAGGCTGATCACTCGGGTCCCCTGTGCACAGTGACAGGAGAGTGCGCTCGTGCGAACGCAAGCTCCTGTCAAATCTCGCTCCTTGCGACATGACACCAAATGGCGCCGCTGAGACCTGAGAGAGTGTTAGGTGGACGGGAATCAGTTAAAGGGAACCTTAACTGGCGGGGCAAAAATAATTCACTTACCTGGGGGCTTTCTTAAGCCTCCTGCAGCCGTCCTGTGCCCGCGCCGGTCCTTCGGTGCCCTCCGGTCTCCCTCCGCTGCTAAGTTTCGTTTTCGGACGACTGCCAGTCGTCCTCAGGCAAAGCGTCCTCTTCTTCCGCATTCCCCGTCGTAAAGAGCCGTAAAGCGCGTCCGCATGACGCGTTTGGCGCGTCAGGTGTTTTCTCATTTTTTCACGAGTGTTTGCCCATGGAATAAAAATCACTTCTCCGGTGCTTATTTTAACATTCAAGAGCATGCTACCATCAGGAGTAGGAAGGGACAGACAGCAGTAAAAACAGAGGTCCTAACCTTTCCTCTCCCTGTCAGACAGCGAAGAAAAATGACTTCCATCCTAATGGACAGAGCTGGTCAAACATGACGTCCAATTACACATGACTGGAGGTCTTTAAGTACAATACACAGAGAGAGCTGCTCTGAGGAAAAATAATTTAAAGCTTCGCTCCTGAAAGGTCCCCAGGGCCCCTGAGCAGTGGTCTTATCAGCGCTTCTCATCTTGGGAAGGTTGTAGACGAAAAATGGGGACAGTGTAGACTATACAGCTGCCAATCAGCCCTGTGTAAACTAACAGAGCACTTTATTACAAAGTTCTGCTGGGCCTTTTTAAGTGCTCTTGAAGTAGATTACAAGGGAAAGTGCACGTCTCTGCGGATGAGCGTCACCACCTCGCGAGTTTATTTAATCCACGAGGAAGGTCATGAAATGGAAGCGGTGAGGCTATAAAATCTCTGAGTAAATGACCTTGGCAGGCCCGCTGTATAACTTCTCATCGCGGTGTCACTAGGAATCAAATTCAAACGAGTTGCCTCCCAATCTTCATGCGGCATACATATTCCATGAGCTATTTTCTCTTATTTATTGGACAGGCATTCAAACACTTACAAACCCAAAGTATTTTTGAAAATTGAAAACAATTTGGAAATGATAATTCCTGGTTTTCAGAAACATTGTTTTTATTACTGAGTAATCATATCATTCCTCTATTTTATTGTTCGCGAGAGATGAAAACTTTTTATTTTTTCCTCCTTTCTGTAGATCAGATGAGGACACAAAGCTGAATTTGACTGACGTTTAAAAAGTTCAGCTGCAGAAGGCAAAATACCCAACTGAAACACAGTATATGGGAACTGTATATAGAGCCAAAATATTTATGATTCTACCCAGCCTGTCCTGAGATGCTCCTTTCACAATGGCATACAAATCGGGCCAATTTAATATGGCCCTCAAAGCTCGTGTGAGATTTTAATTGCATGCGACCCGTAGGCCATTGCTGCGGTGCCACGTGCATCAATTTTTATGGGCCAACCTGTGTCACCGATCTGCCTTCCCCTTCGCTCTCCTGTAGTCCCATGGGAATTATTTTAGGACTCCAAAGAAATGGTAAAAAAAGTGTATACTGGGTATGTACTGGAAAATGTGTCGGACATATTTTAGTCCTATAGTTATTATCCACATAAGTCCTGATTGAGGAGGAGGAGCAGCAGAGGGGAAGAAGAACAGAGACATGGATCTGGACTTGAGTGATGGGTAGCCACGTATGCAAGTAGTAGCCACTTTGCCAGCAGCAGCCACCACTTTGCCAGCAGCAGTAACTAATAAGCAGCTGCTACTGTGTAAGCAGCAGCAACCACTCATTAGAAGCTGCCACTGCACATTGAAGGAATAAGCTGACAGCACACACGGTATATGGTTTATTTTCTGTGGAAATGTTTTATTTGACAAAACATAATAGACATACTGACCCTCGGGGCAAGCAGAAAAAAAAATGTGTTTAATTTCAGTAGTTCAGCCCCCTAGCTATCTTAATAACAGTGGTATGGCCCTTGGTCCAAAATGTCTGGACCCCTTTGGCTTAGCAGAATGCAAACGGACCTGATCGAAATGGATGCCAAAGGATCCTATTAATCATAATCATTAGGATCTGTTCACATTATTCCAATCATAACGGATCAGTTTGGTCCCGCACAATTTTTCAGGATTGACCAGATGTGATAGAAGGTGACGGAATCAATGCTAGCCTCTGAGAGTGGACGGTATCCGTTCTCACTAGGCTGCTTGTCATGTGCGTTTTGTAACATACTCACCTGCCACTGTCCATTTGGGTCCTTGCATGGAACAAATGCCGGTATACCCATCCCAAGGCCAAGCAGAAGCATCTCAGACTCTGATTGGTTGCAATAGACCAATGGGAATCGTTGGTTCACTGAGTAGTGGAACAGTAAAAATCCAACTTGGGAGGGACAATTCCTTTTTGGTCTATTGCAACCAATGAGAGCCTGAGATGCATCTACTGGGGCCTCAGATCGGTACATCAGCGTTTCCAGTATGCAGGGACTCGAACGGACTGCAGCAGCTGAGAACACAAATGGACGCGGCAAGTGGGTAGTAAAGGGAATGGATTGGTAAACAGGGTAAAAAACTGACACACAATGTAAGACTTATGAGTTGAACCCCCCTGGTGTTATCATTGTTTCCAGAGTTATGTTCTAAAAGCAGTGACTTTTTTTCACAAACTTTTAGACCCTAAAAACAAGAAAAAAGAAAAAACCACAGAGATCTGCAGCAGCTCCTGCATATAACTCACTCTAGCTCGGGATTACCGCTGTGAGGTGTGGATTTCAGTCCTGAGCCTGACTAAGGAGGGAAACTGATCAGGTTTTACAGGATCAGTTTTTCATCCAGCATTTTGTGAATCCAGCCTTATTCAGTTGACTATGGACAGAACAGACAGCATAGCCAGTGCTGTAACCTACCTCACACTCAGGGTAGATATAGACTTGTAATGGGCACAATCAAAGCTACATACACACTCCCAATAGCCGTCGCCTGAAGCAACAAAGTGTGATTGTTTCAGGTGACCATTTAGAAATGTTCGCTCTACAGAGTGCTTGACTGATTGCTGGGTAGCCTGTTCTGTTCTATGAAGGAGGATAAGGGGTGGTCAAGCATTAAAGTGAATGCTTGACCACTCAGAAATTCCTCTCTGCTCTAAAAGACTAGCCACAGCATGATAACCTTTATGGGGAAAAAATCTTCATTACAGTTTAGGAACAATGGGAATCAGACTCTGCATCAACTTCACCAGTATTTACTTTATTCAAAAAATTTGAAAAACGCTGTATACACACTAACACGTCACTTAAAACCATAACAACTACTCTCCATAATAGCAAAAATAGCACAGCCGGCTGGGCTCACTCAGACCCGAACAACTCAAACACGCCACTCACACCTGGGATCCCAATAAGAAGCAGCTGCATAACCTGATATTAAATGCTAGCATGCATCAATGTATGGTTAAGAGCAGATACTGTATGCAACAGATTATCCACTGCTATAAACAGAGCAATTGGACATCCAGGCCAAGTCACTAGTGCAATGCAGTAAACTTCACAGTACTTCCAGCAGTTGCATATATATGCACATGACACTAAACGTAAGCCTACAACGGAGCCTGGCGCCGGCTGACCGCATGGAAGGCATAAGACAGAAAGGACATGGTGGATAGTAGCTAGCTACTACAGGGACACTCTTGCACATGCTCACGCTGACTGGCACCTCACTGGAGGGACTCCAATTGTGCTGCACCTAACTATGCGAGCGAACAATCCATGCGGCAAGTGCACTTTGATCACAACTTGCTCTGTCACAGCAGCAGGAGGACCAGAAATCTCGGATATAACTGGCCCTGGATCAAACTCCTGAGTGGTGAGAGCCTCAGTGAGGCAGCATCCGTTGATTACATTGATGCATGCTAGCAATTTGTGTCAGGTTTTGCAGCTGCTACTTATTGGGATCCCAGGTGTGAGTGGCGTGTTTGAGTTGTTCGGGTCTGAGTGGGCCCAGCCGGCTGTGCTATTTTTGCTATCATGGAGAGTAGTTTTTATGGTTTTAAGTGACGTGTTAGTGTGTATACAGTGTTTTTCTAATTTTTTGAATAAAGTCAATACTGGTAAAGTTGATGCAGAGTCTGATTCCCATTGTTCCTGTTTTGTAACCGTTCAGACTCCCCTATAACCATTGTGGTATCACCGAGACACTAATACCTGAGTGTTCAAGGATCCCTTTTTGTTTTTCATTACAGTTTATGGAATTCCTAAAAACCTGCAGTTTTACCTGTTTTCACTTTTGCAGGGAGCACTGAGTTAAGCCTTAGGCTAGGTGCACACATAGCAGAAACGCTAGCATTGCAGAAAACGCAGCGTTTTTGCCGCTAATGGAAGTCTACGGGCCGCAGGCAAAAACGCATATAAAAACACATATGCATTTTCTATACATTTTCAAACCGGTTCTTTTTAAAAATGCATGTTTGGTTGCATAATATTCATAAGCGCATTAAAAACGCAAATAAAAAAAGTTAATGAGAATGCAATGGTATGCGTTTTCCATGTGTTTTTATATGCGTTTTTTCCCCAAAATAGTTTTTTTAGGTTGTATTGTTTCTGCAATTGCAATGATGTGAGTATGTAGCTTTAGTGACAAGACTCCTAGAACAAAAGGTGCCTTTCTGAGACTAGGCCCACTATTTTCCTAGAAGTTGCCAGTTTCATGGTAGAGCTATTCATCCTCTTCCTTCTTCACCCCCCCCCCCCCCCCACACACACACACACACACACACAAACACACACACTGTCCACCACACCACACGGGGCATGTTTTTTGCCACTCGCCTCCCCTCATCAGAGAATATTCCTACCAAACACAGAGCACTGCCAGGCATTTCTATTTCACTTCAATTTGCAGGTAAACTCCAGGCTGGGGACCGGTAACAGAAACATTTCTCTCTAGATGCTGAAAATCAATAATGGAAAATTAAAAATCAACAAAGCTCTTACATTCAGCCTAAATGAAATGGCCCGTGATCCAGTCAATCCTTGTTACACACAAAGCAAAATAAATTGTTAATCAAGGACGAGCTCAGTCTGGTGATACTTCATGAGATCAGTGCTGGATTACACAAAATACTTTTTATCTTGTTCCTGGGATGTAAGCGCAATAGTTATGTTAATACCACCGCCATGGCCCAAGGCGGGTGTACCATCAGGGCAGGGGAAAACGGAGGAGGGAAACAACACCAACAACAACCGGAAGGCAAATTACATCAAAGCTCAGCTCCAGCCAACGTGGTTATTTTACACCTTGGATAAAGTAGAAAACATTAGAATCTTTTTAGGGCTTTTATTGCTGCCTCCTTTCTTTAACAATAATCGGTGCAGATAACCATACCCTGGAGTCTCAGGCAGTCTTGACGTAAGAATTCATATCGTCCCACACCTAAAATCGTAACTTTATTCAAAACAGCAGTAGTAGACAGACATGTCGGGTCTGATGTGACGCACGGCATTTCAGACTCTTGGCCCTTTCTCAAACTGCCACAAAACACATTTTTGAATAAAGTTACAATTTTATCAAGATGGTGATGGATTACTTTAGTTTAAGCCTTGACAGGAAGTGGTGAATACCTTTGGTGTTTTCGAATTTAAGATCCTACATTCGGAAACCTGAATACTGCCAAACACCTCATTTCAGCACCCAAGCTAGTGGGCAGTAGTGGTCCACATTGTGCTTCACATGACTCCAATGCTTCCTTCTTCCAAGCCGGAAGGAAAAAGCATCGGGGTCACCTGAAGCGTGGTGGGAACCACACGTGAGTGATCCCCCATGACTCTGTCTATTAGCTTGGGTGCTAAAGTGCGGTAATCTGCATAATTTGGGTTTCTGAATGCAGGAGGAAAATCTATCTAACAGGGACTAAAACAGTAAAATCTTTGTAGAGCAAAGAAGAGTAACAAACTCTATCAAGATGTATTGTTGTCCCATTATGATGATAATTGTTACATATTTAATGGTCATGATGACTTCTCAGTAATAGGTGACCTACTATATGAATGGATGCCGTTTGAGAGACAGGTACCTTTTAAAGAACAAGGGTCAGCCATACTATCACAGGTAAAAAAATACATATATATATATATATATATATATATATATATATATATATATATATATATATATATATATATATATACATATAAAAGATAAATACTTGTTCTACTTACACAACATATGTATTGTACAGTTCACACTTGGATTTCAGTGAATTTTATATAGTAAAGGGAAAACTGTTCCAGGCAATTTCCATCTTTGCTGCCTCTGGCCGAAGCCAATCCTGATGTCATTTCCTCCCTTACTCATTTGCATGAAATGGTGTACGCAGAACTGCACTGTCACATCTAGTTTTTTTTTTTTGGGGGGGGGGGGGGGGGCACAACATATTGTAGATCCGATTTCAGCAGCTTCTGCAGAGGGGTGAGGTGATTTACAGTATATTCTATTTCCCTTCTGAGCCTTGTGTCACACTGAACTACCCTCAACCAATCAGCAAGGATCAAGAATGTGGGAGGGGAAGAAGGGGAGATAAGGCTTTTTAGCTTCCTTCTCCCCAGCAATGTACAAGAAAAGAGCAAGGCTGACTGAGATACGATTCATTACAGCAGACACATTTATGATTCTATTGGAATGCTTGCAATGCAGGGTTAGGATGTAGACTACATAATAAACACAGAGCATTGGGTAATAGGAATTTGATTTTATGGCTGACAAGCCCTCTTTAAGACAGAACATACCGAATTATATCAATATTACACACATGGAAAGCAACTTAAATAGCCATAGTTCCTGAAGACTGACCATAAAAGGGCATGAAATATTTTACCGATACAATAAGAATGAACCTTAAATAATGGCACTGTGGAACCTGCATTGTTAATACTCTTCAGATTTTCACTTTGATTTTCTTCCAGTGTCTGAATTCACACTCTGTTGACAGCGATGTCTAAGAGGCCTGTCAGCGGTCTTTGAAGTTCTTTGTCACAAAGCATTGAGAATCAGGTGCGCAGAAGTCCACTGGGACCAAACATAAAACTTCTGTAGAAGCCTCTGGCTACGGAAAAGCTCACCAAGCTGTCTAATTTCACGACTAATTAGGACTCTGTCTCCATCAGCCAAAGAGGTCTCCGATTTCACAGCAAAATACAAAGCTGTACAAAGTTACAGCGCTCCAGTATCAGTGTTCATTACATACTGTAAAAAGTATTACTGTACTTGAAACAAAGGTCAGCGATTCAAGGTTGGCATCGCAGTAACTTCAGTAACCCTGTACTTTCTGTAAAAAATCTCAGAATTTCAGGTACTGCAGCCTGCAGCTCCTGGGCCATTTGTTGATAGGAGCCTGCTGCTGCACTTTCCAGCCACTAGAGGGTGCTGTTGGAAGACGGGTTGCTTGTGCAGAATATGCAGAATATGCAGAACCCCTCTTCTACCTTATGTCAGTGGAATGAATAGCTTGGAATGGATACTTCTGAGAAGGAAGAGGATTCTATGAGAGGAAATGATGACCTTGGGTAGTACAATAGGTAGCCTTTTTGCAGATCTACCAGACTGACAATAATATTAAAGGACACCTGAGGTGAGAGGGAGTTGGGGGCTGACATATTTATTTCATTTTAAACAATGCAAATTCCATGGCAGTCCTTCTGATCCTCTGCTTTTAATACTTTCAGCCATAGACCCTAAACAAGTATGGGGATCAGGTGCTCTGGCTGAAGTCTGACTGGATTAGCTGCATTTTGTTTCAGGTGGGTGTTTCAGACACCACTGAAGCCAGAGAGATCAGCAGGGCTGCCCAGCAACTGGTATTGTTGAAAAGGTAACACGTTGCCCTGAAGTGACGTGTTTTATGGTCTGAACAAGTGGAGGTGTGTCTTTTGCTATAATTTGTTGTCTATATCTCTCCTTGTGTTGTGAGTTAGAGGTAACATTAGCTAAAACCTGCCTGTTGTCCCCACAAAGTCCTGATGGCAACTCAAGCATCGGGGAGCCCACCTGTGCCTATGTACTATTTATATGACATGGTGCAGCGTGGTGCCAGCAGACTTAGTCCAACACTTTGATCAGAAGGGCATGGCGCCTTGTAGGATTAAAGGGAACCAGAGATGGGGGCATGAAAAAGCTGTTATACATACCTGGGGCTTCCTCCAGCCCCATACACTCTGATCGATCCCACGCCGCCGTCCTCCGCTGCCTGCATCTATGAGAACCGGGCCCCGTCACTGACGTCATCGGAGGCAGCTACGCAGCAGAAGTGCGCCCTCTACGTATCTCTCCAGCGGCTGCTGCAGAGATACACAAACAGCGCACTTCCCTTACGCTCAGACTGGCTCCGACTGACGGCAGAGCAGGGTCCCGGTTCTCATAGCTGCGGGCAGCGGGATCGATCAGAGCGTATGGGGCTGGAGGAAGCTCCAGGTTTGTATAACATCTTTTTCCTGTTCATCTATGGTTCCCTTTAAATCGCACGGCAGCACCTCCAGCGGCAGCCATATTGCTCTTGCCAGATGCATACCTCCCAACTTTTTGAGATAAGAAAGAGGGACACTTAAGCCACGCCCCTGCCACACCCCTAATCATGCTCCCGGCTCATCCCTACTCACGCATACCATAAAGAGTTCATAAAAAAATGTGTTGTTTTATAATTCAATGCACACTGGTCCTTTCTACCCTGGTTCATTTTCTTTTATAGTAATATTTGAAACTAAGAAATCTAGCAAGTTAAAGGGTGGAGATTATGTTTAGCATCAATTCCCACCCCGATCTTCCCACCCCGGCCATCCACGAACCTCCCAGATGTGCATGTCACTGTTAACCACACTACCATTCGCCCTACCTCTCAAGCCCGCTGTCTGGGTGTCACCCTGGACTCCACACTCTCCTTCACTTCCCACATCCAAAACCTCACAAAGTCCTGCAACTTCCACCTTCGTAACATCTGTAAGATTCGCCCTTTCCTGACCTCTGCCACCACCAAACTCCTCATCCATGCCCTCATAATTTCCCGCCTTGACTACTGCAATGCCCTGCTGTCTGGTCTCCCTATGACCCGAACAGCCCCACTGCAGTCCATCATGAATGCGGCAGCCAGAATTATCCACTGCTCCCATCGCTCCACCACGGCAGATCCCCTCCTAGAATCCCTCCACTGGCTTCCTATCCAGTCCAGAATCAGATTCAAGATACTGTGTCTGACCTACAAATCTGTCCACAAAACCTGTCCAACCTACATTTCCGATCTTACTCAGAGGTACACACCTAGCCGCTCACTCCGCTCTTCCAATGAACTTCGCCTAACCACCCCCCGCATCACCCAGTCCCATGCACGCCTCCAGGACTTCTCAAGAGCTGCTCCAACACTATGGAACTCCCTACCTCCACCCATTAGGGCAGCCCCCTCCTTCAACATCTTCAAGAAAGCCCTCAAAACTCACCTTTTCACTCTGGCCTACCACCCCTCACAAGTGCTCTAAACCCACAGCTGAACTCTGGTCCCCTACCATTCGTGTCCTTACCTCTCCCTCTAGATTGTAAGCCTTTGGGCAGGGTCCTCCTCCTTTTGTGTCCTACCTGATCTGGCACCTCCATTACTGTGAACCCATGCCATGCATTTGAGTGAACCTAACTTGCCTAATCTCCATGCTTCATCCAGTGACTAAGCATTACCTTGTACTAATACTGTGCTGTGTGATCTGGTTTTCTTGTATTCCTGTATTGTCATATTGCTGTATGTCACCCCTAAATATTGTCTGTAACCTAAATTAATGTCCAGCGCTGCGTAATATGTTGGCGCTTTATAAATACAATAAATAATAATAATAATAATAACACATTTTTCAGGAGAAAAATACATATATTTCCCTAGATCTGTACATAAGTCCTGAAAGAGGGACAATGAGGGAGAAAGAGGGACAGGGGGACATTGCTCCCAAAGAGGGACTGTCCCTCCAAAAGAGGGACAGTTGGGACCTATGCAGACATAGCCCAACATCAGTATGGTTCAGAAAGTGTTAAAAAGGGGGGCAAAACTTTCCTGTTTTATCTGTTCTGGCTACTACTAACATCTATGTGCCTAGTTCTCTTTGATGAAGGAAGTGATTGCCTCTCACTGCATTACTCTTCTTTACCACTGCTTGATGCCTATATAAGTATATATGTAATTTATGCACACATGAACATTGTTACCATTTACTGAAGTTGGCTCAGCATGGTGATATAAAGGGAGTAGTGTGTTCTTTATTATAATGTACAGCTGCATCTCCCTCTTATCTTCCAAGTGCTGGGATTGGGAAGCAGATGAAGGCGGCTTGGAGAGAGAGTTTAGCAGAGCATGTTCCCAGCTGTTTTCCCAGCACTGGGAGGTTCCTCCGCGGGGTCCCCAGGCAGCGCACAGCTGTGGTGAGTGTACCGGACACCTACCCACATGTCCTAATCACTTCTCTGTGCAAGAAGATTCCACCTATACGTACGACTACTACATACAATTCAAAATACATTTTATCTTTTTTCCGTTCTGTTTTTTTTTTTTTTTACATTTATGGTTTAGTTTGGACTCATGTAGTAGAATGTAGCTTAATAGAACTCGCTAATGCAATTATCAGAGCACAGGTAGAATGTCACTAGGAGCTGTTTATGCACCTAAGCAGAGCCAGATTATCCACAAGGCAAACCTAGGCAGCTGCCTAGGGCCTGCAGAGAGTCCAGGGGCCTGGTGGATGCTAGCCCCACCAAATGTAACTAAAAAAAGCCAGGTAACCATCAGCAGAGGACTAAAAGTGCTATTGTGCCTAGGGCCCCATTGTATCGTAATCCCTTTCTGCATCTACATCTGCTTGCTAATAATATTTATAATAGGCATTGCAGGACATTAGCTAGATGGCTATCATGGCAATCTGCCAAAATACGGACAGAAACGTGTGCAATGTGAATGAGGTCTAACTCCTATCTTTTTATACTCACAGGGGCACGTATCCTCCATGATCCGACGCATGTTATTACATAATAACATGCGCTGGGTCACTGAGAAGATGCGGCCAGTGGGGATAAAGATGGGAGTAATGGAGCAGTGCACCAGCTGGGATAGGTGAACCCATATGCTGCCGAAAACTTTGCCGGGGCACTGGGGACAAAAATAAAGTTGGGGGGAGACCTGGAATTCCTGACTGTTAACCTCCCTAGCATTCAATTTCTGCAGGATTTCTGTGCAAAAAGTGGGTCAATTACCGTATATACTCGAGTATAACCTGACCCCCCAACTTTTACCCTACATAGACCTACAATGGAGATGGACATGCAAATGACTCCTGTTGCAAAGTGTAAGCTGGTATCAAGATAAAGCAAGGAATGCAGAGCCATATAGTCATGTATCTAAAACTTGATATAGGAATGCAAGGATTCTCACCACTCAGTAGACACTGTCCCTGTATGCCTTCCAAGGCTACAGCTCGAGATGAGGTTAGTTGGGACCTCCCATGGAAATGTCAAGTGTGTGGTCTCCCTCAGATGATGCACCACTGTGCATATAGTGGGGGTCAATCAAACAGTAGTGATTCAAGTATAAGCCGAGACCTACACTTTTGGGGCACTTTTTTTTGGTCCCAAAAATAGGCTTATACTCGAGTATATGCAGTAATTTTCGTGAAATTTTTGCTTGCAACTTACTAAAATCCACCAAGCAAGGGCCTAGTATCCATGTCAAAAAGTTACATTAAAATTTCTAAAATAAACTTTTGAATCACAAATAGAAAACTCCTCCTCAAATATAGATGAAGAAGTAAATCTACAGATGCAGAAATAAATATTGTAGTATGGGAGAGCTGGCAGGCACTCGGGTTATGCTGTATTGAGCAGACCAACTAAAAGGACATCCAGGTAAACCATGTGCTCAAGACCAGGATACAAAGTCCATGCAAAAAACAGTAGGAGAAGACAAGAAAAGTCTGGCACTATGGTTTATTGTCAGCATGTGGTAACAGTGCGAGCAGTATCAAAAGAAGCATGGATGCAACAACATGCAAAAATCTGACATGCAGGCCTACAGGCCGTGCACCTCATTGGTGCCCACATCTGCCACCTCCCAACATCCAGGTACAGCATTCCAGCACTAGCTAATACGTTTTGTATCATCTTCTCACTGCATGTCAGATTTTTGCATGTTGTTGCATCCATGCTTTTTTGATACTGCTCGCACTGTTACCACATGCTGACAATAAACCATAGTGCCAGACTTTTCTTGTCTTCTCCCACTGTTTTTTGAAATAAATATTGTTCAGTGTTTACCTAAAACATCTCCCTTGTGTGGTACAACTAAGGGCCAGTTCACACGCACACTTGCACGTCATTTACCGTTGTTTATGCAAAAGCAGCATTTTGATCTTTCTTTTTTCCCACTGTCTGGAAGCAACAGGGTTTGGTCGTCCTGGGGGTTCATTAGTGTCGCACTTCTGTGTCCCTCTGCGGGATGAAAAATGACGATCACTGGGAAACGCCGCTGAAAGTCAACAAATGCTTTTCTGCATGCTTGCAAAAAAGCATTTGGACGAGACACTGGGCAGGTGATTGAGACATCTGCCAGAACCAGCCCTAAAGGTCCATACACACGCTGGTCTGAACTCTGAGTGGTGCACCATAACGACTACCATGGCGGGGGTGGTCATTATGGTCAGACCAGCATGACTACATCAGGCGCACAACGATTGCATGAAGATCCGACGTGTTAGATTTTTAGCAATGCCTGAGCACAGCACAATAGCATTGTTCTCGCTGCTCCTACCACCAGAATCTTTTCCATTACGCACGCTCCTTGTTTCATCTCTACCCTGCATAGAAAAAGATGCATCGTGTGCATTGGGCCGCTGCACACACTCTGGTCTGCTGCAGGACTCTTAGCCATGGTGGTCGTTATAGTCCATCACGGCCGAGTTCAGACCAGTGTGGCAATAAGTGCCATTCTCTTTAAAATATACAGTATGGTATTAGATTCCAGAACTGAATTTTCTGTAATGCTGTAATATCTGCCTACTGCCAGTAGGTGGTGCACATACACCATTATAACTCTTTCCAGGCCAGTTTTCAGCGTTGATGAAGCTAACTCGTCCATACCATTTGTAGCAAGTTTTTTTTTTAACAATGAGTCAGCCACGTTCTTTGGGACGGATCTAGACCAAGTTGCCCCAAGTTGCGCCTGGGGCAAGGTCAGGTTTTGGCGCCTAAACTGCCATACCCCATCCAAATTTTGCCGCCTTTTTAAGAATTCAACAAACTGCGCCTGGGGCAAGAGACCCGCTTGCCCCCCCCTAGATCCGTCCCTGCGTTCTTACCACCAGGGAGGCTACACAGTTGCATGACACTGTATCTACCACAGCATCAGTAGAGGTAACTTCTTTCCTTGGCAATAAGTGGAGAAACATTTGCAAGTACAGAATATATAAGAAAGATTATGGCGCTTTACAGATCAATATACTGTATAGGTACTCTGGTATAGGTGCCCCCAGTATAAGTAGCCAGGTATAGGTGCCCCCAGTATAAGTAGCCAGGTATAGGTGCCCCCAGTATAGGCAGCCAGGTACAGGTGCCCCCAGTATAGGCAGCCAGGTATAGGTGTCCCCAGTATAGGTAGCCAGGTATAGGTGCCCCCAGTATAAGCAGCCAGGTATAGGTGCTCCCAGTATAGGCAGCCAGGTATAGGTGTCCCCAGTATAGGTAGCCAGGTATAGGTGCCCCCAGTATAAGCAGCCAGGTATAGGTGCCCTCAGTATAGGCAGCCAGGTATAGGTGTCCCCAGTATAGGTAGCCAGGTATAGGTGCCCCCAGTATAGGCAGCCAGGTATAGGTGTCCCCAGTATAGGCAGCCAGGTATAGGTGCCCCCAGTATAAGCAGCCAGGTGTAGGTGTCCCCAGTATAGATAGCCAGGTATAGGTGCCCCCAGTATAAGTAGCCAGGTATAGGTGCCCTCAATATAAAGAAGCCAGGTATAGGTGCCCCCAGTATAGGTAGCCAGGTATAGGTGCCCTCAGTATAAGTAGCCAGGTATAGGTGCCCCCAGTATAAGTAGCCAGGTATAGGTGCCCTCAATATAAAGAAGCCAGGTATAGATGCCCCCAGAATATGTAGCCAGGTACAGATGCAGGAGGGGGTAGCAGCAGCTACACTGTGACAAAACTATGGGGAGGGGGCCCTGACTCCTCCCTCCCTTACTTCAGGCCCCTTTTCTAGCCTAACCCCCGGTTGCAGAGCTTCAGCACAGCGGCAGGCAGGCACTGAAAACTTCCCTCTTTCTGGCTCAGAGCTCCATGCAATAGAGCTCCATGTGCCACCGGTCTTCTCAGTCTCCAGCGTTGCTCACTCTACTTCTGCTAATCAGACTTGTAAATTCTCCCTGGTTTGTGCGGGTTTCCTCCAAACAATACAATTGCCTCCCATATCCCAATAAAAAAACATGCTGGTAACTTAACTGCTTCCCCCTCAAAATTTTACCTTAGAGTGACCAGATTTTTGTGGATCCAACCTGGGACGGGGAGGGGGGGAAAAGTGGGGAGGACTGAGGAGCGCGCAGCGGCGAAGACTGGGGGGGGGGGGCTGCGCTGAAAAATGGGCGTGGCCATGACATTGTATGGGCGGAGCTAACGTAATGATGTAACAGTGAGGCATAAGAAAGCAGTGTTTACGCCATGATGTGGCCAAACGAGACTTTGCATCATGGGTGTGCAGAAACTGTGTGATGCTAATAGTATACCGTAACCACAAAGCAGCAAACATAGCCATCTATGACCATTAAATAATAAATGCAGTAACAGTTACCCCGGACACCAGAAAATAAACGCAATAGGCAACATGTCAGCACAAAATAACCGCAATGCGGGCAACATGTCAGTATAAAATAAATGCAATGCGGGCAAACATGTCAGTACAAAATAAACGCAATGCGGGCAACATGCCGGTACAAAATAAACGCAATGCGGGCAAACATTTCACCAGAAAAGAAACGCACTGCGGGCAAACATTTCGCTAGAAAAGAAACAATGCGGGCAAACATTTCACCAGAAAAGAAACAATGCGGGCAAACATTTCACCAGAAAAGAAACAATGCGGGCAAACATTTCACCAGAAAAGAAATAATGCGGGCAAACATTTCACCAGAAAAGAAACGCACTGCGGGCAAACATTTCACCAGAAAAGAAACGCACTGCGGGCAAACATTTAGCTAGAAAAGAAACAATGCGGGCAAACATTTCACCAGAAAAGAAACGCACTGCGGGCAAACATTTCGCTAGAAAAGAAACAATGCGGGCAAACATTTCACCAGAAAAGAAACGCACTGCGGGCAAACATTTCGCTAGAAAAGAAACAATGCGGGCAAACATTTCACCAGAAAAGAAACGCACTGCGGGCAAACATTTTGCTAGAAAAGAAACAATGCGGGCAAACATTTCACCAGAAAAGAAACAATGCGAGCAAACATTTCACCAGAAAAGAAACAATGCGGGCAAACATTTCACCTGGAAAAGAAACAATGCGGGCAAACATTTCACCTGGAAAAGAAAGCATTTACTCACCTGGCAGAAGTCTCCGGCCTCTGGCGCGCTGCTCCTGGGACCGTCTTACTTCTCCTGCAGTCTCCCGCGCTGACAGCCTGGCAGAGCAGGGCTACGGCAAGATGGCGCCCGAAGCCCTGTACTGGAGACACAAATAGGTCTCCAGTACAGGGCTTCGGCAGCCATCTTGCCGTAGCCCTGCTTGCCTGCCGGTGTCGGAAACAGACACCGGAAGAGGAGGCTGGAGCGGGGCTGCAGGCAATGAACTGGCACGGCGTCTATAGACGCCGCTGCCAGTTCATTGAGGAGAGAGTGGCCAGAGTCCCGAGGCCGGGACGTCCCGCTGCTGAAAGAGGGACGTTTCCCGGGACCTCATTAAGCCTGGGACAGCGGACCCCGAATCCGGGACGTGTCCCGGGCAATCCGGGACGTCTGGTCACTCTACCTTAGACCATTGTAGGAACATTAGACTGACCATAATAAGGTTCAGGCTGTGAGTTCCTCTGAGTGATGTGAGCGGAGGGGGGTCCTTAGGCAGTGTGAGAGTGGCATGTGCTTTAGCATGTATTGCTACCTGTCCTCGCTTCGGCTTGCTTCCTCTAGTGCCCCATGCAGCTTTCCAAATGGGCCAATAGAGCTCCAGGCTTGCTGCGGTCACATGATAGTGAGCATGGGACTCTAGCAGGGGAATAGCAATAGGGGTTGCAGAGGTTGCGACCGCATCGGGGCTCTTGGGCTAGAGGGGCCCCAAAGGGCCCTCCCTTAACCACAGTATTAGCTTTCTATTGGTCCTGTGCTCATAATAATCACTTCTATAGATACTTTGAATAGTGGTAATTATTAACAAGCTGTTCCCCATCCCCTTCTTGCACCTCTGACACTGTGGTTGTCCTTAGCAGGTCTTGATGCGCCATATTAATTGTTACATATAGAGTGTTTGGGGGCCCAAATGTAAAACTTGCATCGGGCCCCACAGCTCCTTAGCTAAGCCACTGGGCTCTAGCGCCCAGTTCAAAGATGCATGGGGCACTAGAGGAAGCAAGCCAAACACACAAAAAATATAGTAGTTTAGCAGTGTGAATACTAAGCTATTAGATGGTATTTTTAGATCTGTTCCTGGAACAGCAGCTTTTTCCTCCGGCTCCTGAGTGCCGACTGGTGCAGCAGGTTTTTGAACTGCAGAACATTTATTGAACGCTGTGACCTTATTTCCCCATTCTGCACATCTACTGCTTGCATCCAACCTCTCCAGATCCTGAAGGCCACAAATAGCTTATTGGTCAAAGAAATGTAAGTTAAGAACTAATTCCTGTGCAAAACCGTTCGCCTGCTTCTAGATGCATTATATCAATAGCGCATTAATGTCATTGATCAAACAATGGAGGAATAATGCCGGCAGTATCGGGAGATGAAGAGGTGATTAATTAACCGGCGTTCGGCGCATTCACACACAAGTACAACAAATGACCTACATTGCCGAGATAAAAGGAGCTTTACGTTACAAGGCTTCGGTGCCTGCATAGTAAGCTCCGCAGATCGCCCGTGTTTATAGAACGTTCGCTGCCTCTCGCCAAAAAACAAAATCAATACATTTAGCAAGCCCTGTGTGCCCTGTGTGTGAGATGCTCGCTGTGTTCCCACACTTCTCATAGCCCTTTTGGCAGTGATGTTTTCTGAAGCCCGTGCCTATCAACTGTTGGCAGCAGGAAGCGCTATTCATTAGAAAGCCAGCGAGTCGGACATCGCTAGGGGCGATTTTTCTTTACAAACCTATTAGAAACATAATATGCCTTATTTCTGCACAAATTATACACGAAAAAAATGAACACCAGGAAAAAATAAAAGTTTATCCAGCTTTCTGGTTTGATGGCTTGGGTCATGAATTTAAAGAGAACCAGTTCGTAATAGTTTGAGTTTCTGCTCTGAACTTGATGTAACAGGGAGGGATGTATTATTATTTAGTATTTATATAACGCCGACATCTTCCGCAGCGCTGAACAGAGTATACTGTATATTATTTTTTTGTCACCTGTCCCTCAGAGGGGCTCACAAACTAATACCTGCCATAGTCATATGTCTATATTGTAGTCTTGGGTCAATTTAGGGGAAAGCTAATTAACTTTCCTGTTTGTTTTTGGGATGTGGGAGGAAACTGGAGTGCCTGGAGAAAACCCATGCAGACACGAGGACATACAAACTCCATGCAGTTGCACCCTGGCTGTGATTCGAACCAGGGATCCAGCATTGCAGGGTATGCGTGCTAGCCACAACGCCACCGTGCTTGTAGTAGTGGCAGTGGCAGTGCCTCTCTGTGTGATCTTTACAGTGCCTGTTCCTTCTAGTGCAAGGACTGCTGGATTAATGTCAGCAGAGGTCTAGCACTGTTCATCTCAGCACTGTAGGGGTGGAAGTGTATGGGGAAGGGGGGGTTAATTTTAGGCACCAGAGGACCGTTACAACTATTTTTGTGCCCTAGGAAGAAATCACCTATTAGCTGCTATCTTTCACTTAACAACCTGCATGAAATTAACATTTTGTAGCCATGTGCACCAAATTTTGCTGAAGAGAGCTGCATATTTCCCTGTCCCATCCATTTTCTAGCCAATCAAAACTTCCATCGATTAATACCGTACTAGGCAGCGCATGTATGGAACACATAAAAGTAGTGCAGACAAATTTGGCTGAATAACGGGCGCCAGGGATGCCTGCTATGCAAACTGCGGCTACTTTTACCCCCAAAACGCCTAAAAAGATGCCGGTGGACAAGAGGGGCGCCTGGACAAGCCGTACAGAGAGAGGAGCGATGGATAGGTAAGAGTCACTCCCTGCCCACCTCTGAAGTAGTAGAACACATCAGTATATTTACCAATCTTCTAATACCAGCTATTTGCTGCGCCCTTTAAACTTAAAATGTTTTCCGGTAAACCCAGCGCCCAAATTAGCTTGTGACGTTTTTAAATGTGTGCGCATATGTGCATGCATGCACCACCCTGTGTAAATCTATGAGGGGCTGTGATACTCGTTGAAACAGCAAAGGAGTTGTAGTCAGAGCTGCAACATACGGGAGAGGAGAGGTGGATACACCCCACTGCATAGAAAATACAACAGCAACAATACAAACCTAACTATGCAGCTTGTTCTTACTTTTAGCCTTTTGTTGGGCTTTTTAAAAAAAACAAAAAAACTGGTGGCCAGTTCAAGACTTTTTGCTGCCTGAGGCATAATTCTGAGGATGCCCCTCAATTTGAAATCCCTGTAGAGCACCCGACAATTTACTTCATTTAATGTACTCAGTCAGCAAGGGAGCCTATGCAACAACTTGAGACATGACATTCTGCAGCTCAACACAGTAACACACTGGCTGACTGGCTGGCTGACTGACTGGCTGGCTGGCTGTGAGTCTGCGACAAACAAACTGCTCACCCTCAGCCAGTCAGCCGTCCTCCATTCCTCCCTTCTGCTGTGCATTGTGCAAGTCAAATGAAACATTGCTTCTGTCCTGCCTCCCCCCTCCTCACACAGCACAACAAGCTGCTTTTCCCCAATGATGACCTCTTCATGTCGCTTGCTCTCCTTTCTCTTCTCCTCTACTCTGACTGCATGCTGTAAGTGTAAATACACACTACAAACATGCCTCCCCTGTAATCTCTGCGCCTGATGCAAATGTTTCCACTTGCCTCATGAGAGAACCAACTCTGTGAATAGGGGTATCCTGCCCCTCTCAGCAGCTTTACTAACAGAGGAGGAGTCGGCGCATGTGAATCGCATGAGCTGCAGCCACTAGGACGTGCTGAGTAGGCAGTGGCTATGTTAGGGAGTCTTGCCCAAGGACTCCTTACTGAATAGGTTCTGGCTTATCGAACAGGAATATTGAAACCCAGGTCTGCTGCCTTACATGAGTGACAATAGGAGTACCAAAAAGTCAACATTTTTGCTATAGTGTTTCTTTAATTGATTTGTGAACGAATGCACAACTGGATGAGGGTTGTTTTTTTTTTTCTTATTTAATGTTCTCATTACATCTAAACACATGCTGTGGATAATTGTTATCATCGAGCTGATTCTGTAGATAGACTCACTATGGAAATTACAGGCCAGGAAGTGGATGGGATGAACGTTATCATTTTTGTCGTGTGCTGCAGGGAATGAGCGCTGAATGAGTTGCACGTAACGTATGATTTTCTCTGGAGAACTTACTATATGATTTTCTTCAATTTTCCTATGCACAATGTGCTTTGCTGCTTCAGGTTTCAAATACTCGCTGTACATTTTATTCTATTCCGGTAATTTTCTGTAATAACGGCTGTATTCATAGATACTGTATTCTGCCAATAGTCTATTGTGCGGGGTACTTCCACTTGGTTTGCAAAATGGCTTCTGCCGATACAAGTGCGCGCGTTACTCTGCCTTCCGACAGCTCAGAGCCATTAGCATTGTTGGCGGAGCTCTCAGTGCACTGGCAAAAGTCGCCAATTATAGTTCTCCCGCTAATCCAAGCCGTAATACCCGTCTGCATAACTCCATGCTGACATAACTCTCCCCAATCTCTATTTTCCCTACATGCCCTAACAGTTCCGACCTTAAGTGGAGCCCCCTCCTTAAAGTAAACCTGTGAGTGAGGGAAAAAAAAGTAAGAGTTAGATACTTACCACTGTAGAGGGAAGCTTCTGGATTATTCAGCAGCTCACTGATGCTTGCTGGAACCTTCTTCCTCTCCTTCACGCCCACATTGCCATAAGTGTATGAGTGTCGCTGCACTGCGCAGATGCACTGATGGCCCAAGCCAGCGCACCAGGGGCTCAGTGTTACTGTGCAGCATGCCTGCACAGTAACACTCGCCCACGCGTGCATGGCTTTCCCTTCCGTACATGAACCATGACTATCATTCCTGCACAGTGTGGCCATGCTTGTACACAAACTGGAGTGAACCGTGCAGAATTAGGATTAATATCTTGGAAACAGTTAATTGTACATTATTGGGGGGGGGGGGGCATTCAGGGGAGCACAGTGATTTCCGGGGGGGGGGGGGGGGGGGGCAGTGCCTCAGTGAATTGCCACCCATCATAAAGTAGACATCAGTGTGATCCTTAATGGCGCTGTTAGGTCAAGAAGTTCGGGGCCTGTGCCACAATTGTCTGCCTCCTCCTCCTCCATAGTGTCAGGCAGACCCCAGAGACAGACAGCAAGGCACAGTGTACAGCTGGCCAGGAGGGGAACATACCTAACGCACTGTCCCACCCCCTTGGCTTTACTAGTGCGGAGCATTTGTCTTCTTCCTTTCCCGCATGGTACCTGTATCATGTCGGCTTTCCCGACTTGATGATGACACTACATATGGAGATTGTGAGCAGCTACATCATTAGGTCGGGACAAGCCTCTCATATGGGCAGCACACACCATGTGGAGAAGGAAGAAAACGGAATCTCTGCCCTAGTACAGCTGACAGCAGCCTATAGGCACAGATGTCCTGGCACCTTATACTTCATCCTCAAAGAATCCACAAACACTCACCAAACTGCACCGCAAGCGTGCTGGCTGACTCAGCTGTTGCTTCTCCCTTACTTCCCTTGCCCATCATACGTAACTACAGGCGCCCCTTAGTATTAGGTATCCAGTAGCCTCAATATTTAGTTGCTAGAAGTGCCCCCAATTATAATGTAGCTAGAGGAACCTCCGAATTAAAGGGATACTGTAGGGGGGTCGGGGGAAAATGAGTTGAACTTACCCGGGGCTTCTAATGGTCCCCCGCAGACATCCAGTGTTGGCGCAGCCACTCACCGATGCACCGGCCCCGCCTCCAGTTCACTTCTGGAATTTCTGACTTTAAAGTCAGAAAACCACTGCGCCTGCGTTGCCATGTCCTCACTCCCGCTGATGTCACCAGGAGTGTACTGCGCAGACACAGACCATACTGGGCCTGCGCTGTGCGCTCTTGATGACATCAGCGGGATCGCGGACACGGCAACGCAGGCGCAGTGGTTTTCAGGCTTCAAAGTCTGAAATTCCAGAAGTGAACCAGAGGCGGGGCCGGAGCATCGGTGAGTGGCTGTGCCAACACAGGATGTCTGCGGGGGACCGTTAGAAGCCCCGGGTAAGTTCAACTCATTTTCCCCTGATCCCTCTACAGTATCCCTTTAACCTTCCTGGCGGTAACGTTCGGGGTAAGCCGCGCAGGAGGTTTTCTCAGGCCCTGCTGGGCCGATTTGAATAATTTTTTTTTTGCTGAACGCAGCTAGCACTTTGCTAGCTGCGTCAGCACTTCGATCGCCGCCGCCCCGCGCTCGATCGCCGCTATCCGCGTCGCAAGACAGCCCCCCCCCTAGACCCCTGCACTGCCTGGCCTATCAGCGCCAGGCAGCGGCAAGGGGTGGATCGGGACTCCCTTAGACGTCACGACGTCCATGACGTCGGTGACGTCATCCCGCCCCGTCGCCATGAACGGGATTTCCTGATCACCTATCGCCGGAGGCGATCGGCGGGGCTGGGGGGATGCCGCTGAGCAGCCCTGTCATTCTAGCCCAGCACGCTGTCTGCAAAGTTACTGAGCTGTGCTTCTGAGCCAAAAGTTTCCCATTTGTTCACTATGCACAACTACGGAACAGACAGCCTATAATGTGCAGCACATTCCAGCCAGTACGTGTGCTCTACACATATCTGGCAGTGGCACCCATGTCCCCTCTCCCAACTACCTGTGCCTGCAAGGCTGGCTCCCCTCCAACTGAGCGATCCATCTCTGCTCTGCTTCCAGGAACCCCCTGCCCGCTGAGAGGGGGGCGTGTCGCTCCTGGCCCCGCCCCCTTTGTGATCCGAATCACTCATTTTGATGATTCGGATGATTTGACTCACAAAAGAGATTTGGATCAAAGCTCTGAATCGTTCATGATCCGGACAACACTACTTCACAGCCTTGGGGCCCATCTTACAAGGTCATAAAACAAGTGTGGCGAACTGGCCATTAGGCTCTTCACACCCATAACATGTGTGGTGTGCCCACAAAAACACCTGATCTGTAGTCTCCTCCTCCGCTGGCGCTACAGCCCAATTGGAGCCTTGGCCTCCTTCAGTTTTCTGCCCCTATCAGAGGGAGGGAAGGTTAGTACTTTGGGCCCCTCCACACCTCTGGGCTCCCCTGCCATCACTGGCACTGCTTCCCTATAGTTACACACACCTGAATGGCACTAAAGTGCTGTTAATACGTTTCTGGAGATCTTATGAAATTTGGCCATCACGCTAAAAAGAGGGCGAACTTTGCAGCTTATTTCGAAAGCTGACTTTTATAAATATGGCTAAAAAGTTCCATGACTTCTAGCCACAGAGACTACACTTCTCTAGCAATCAGGATGATTCCCACACAAGTACATTTTCCCATGTTGTTTGCCACAAACACAACTGTACTGAGAAGAAGTGAGGCTATATACAGGCAATGAGAAGTACTGTAGGATTCCAATCTCAATCATTCTTTATATCTATCAGCCGCTAGGGTCACATCCAGCTAGCTGTGCTACCAATTATAACACAGTGCAGTAACAGCATGGCATATGAATAGGTGGAAGGCTGCAGCAATGACTCACACAGAAGTCAGCCAGTAGTGTACAAGGTGGCAGGAAAGGCTCTGCTCTGCCTCTCAGGGTACCTGCTGCGCGTTCATTCTGAGTTTGCCTCGTCCTCACCCTCCACTAGAGTTCATAGCAGTTAAGTGCTGTATATAAAAGCCACCATAATCATTTTCAGCCTCTCTCGAGGTTCATGTTCAGATTGTACTCACCACTGGCATCCTGCTGACATTCCGTTGTGTATTAATTCTCTTACATAAATAATACATAGTATTAGGACTAGTGTCACCTGCACCAGGCTAAAAAGGAACGCTCTATACAGATAGGAAACAAGATTACATCTGCACAGGATATCACAGTTGGTAAGTATAATACGAGAATAATGCCGACGTAATAGTATAATGACACAGAAAGGTCATTGGTGTCCTTCACTATGTGTACAGCTATCGGCAGTGCTGTCCTGAGCTGCTTTGCATTTATATAGACTCGGAGGAATTTTTAGCGAGCGATACAGTAATGCATTCGTACCGTAAGCCTGTAATAAAGACATACAGGAGTAAATGCTTATCTGCACAGGTGAGACGCCAGACAAAAATAATATTTTATCAAGTACTAAGCTGCGGCAGTACTGAGTGTTATAGATCACTTCCCAGTAGCTAAAGCTGAATATACTCACCTAGCGACGCAGGAAGAAGGATCACAGCGACGTCCCCAGGGCCGGATTTACCATAAGGCACTGTAGGCACGTGCCTACAGGCATCTGAAAATGGAAAGGCGGCTCACTTCCCTCTCTGAGTGCCTCCCTCCTTCCCTATGTAGAGTCCTGATGAGAGTGTAAGTGAGAGGTTACTCACCCGGCTCTCTGCATTCCATTGATGAGATCTCCCTTCAGTCAGGGGCACCTCTAGCTACTTAATACTGAGGTTCCTCTAGCTACCTAATACTTGGGGAACATCTAGCTACTTAATATTAAGGGTATGTCTGGCTACCTAATACTAAGAGGCACCTGCAGCTACCTATGACTGGCAAGGGAGAAGTGACAGCTGTGACAGTCAGTACACTTGCGGTGCAGTTCGGTGGGGGTTTGCAGGTTCATGGAGGGGGAAGTCTAGGGCACCAGGACATCTGTGCCTATAGGCTCCTGTGAGGTAAATCCGGGTCTGGATGTCCCCCGACGACGAACATTTCCCAAACGATTCCCTGCAACATCACGCAACGGCACACGACGGCCCGCGAACAAGAGTTAAAGTGATCACAGTACTTTCTGTGGGATTCCACGGGGATCTTAAAGATCTGATCCGCTGTGATGGTCGTCGTTGCCGTGCATTGCCAAACATTGTTCGTGTAATAGCGCAGCTTTACCTACGTCGGGTAGGAGAAGGAGGATAGCTACAATTGTTTATTTCATTAGTTTTTTTTTCACCTCAGGTGTCCTTTAACCACTTCACAACTGAGGGGTTTTACCCCTTGAGCACCAGAGCAATTTTCACCTTTCAGCGCTCCTTCCATTCATTCGTCTATAACTTTATCATTACTTATCACAATGAAATTAACTATATCTTGTTTTTTTGCCACCAATTAGGCTTTCTTTAGGTGGGACATTATGCCAAGAATTATTTTATTCTAAATGTGTTTTAATGGGATAATAGGAAAAAATGTGGGAAAAAAATTCATTATATTTCAGTTTTCGGCCATTATAGTTTTTAAATAATGCATGCTACTGTAATTAAAACCCATGAAATGTATTTGCCCATTTGTCCCGGTTATAAAACCGTTTAAATTATGTCCCTATCACAGTGTTTGGCGCCAATATTTTATTTGGAAATAAAGGTGCTTTTTTTTTCAGTTTTGCGTCCATCCCTAATTACAAGCCCATAGCTTATAAAGTAACAGTGTTATATCCTCTTGACATAAATATTTTAAAAGTTTAGTCCCTAAGGTAACTATTTATGTATTTTTTTTTAATTGTAAGTTTTTTTTTTTAAATTACAAAAAAAAATTAAAAAAAATTGGGGAGTGTGGGAGGTAATAAGTTAATTTTTAGTGTAAAACTAATGTATTTGTATATGAAAAATGCTTTAGGGTGTAGTTTTACTATTTGGCCACAAAATGGCCACAGTAACGTTTTGTTTATGCGACCTGCAAGCTTAGGAATTACGCTTGCAGGCAGGCCCGGCCCTAGACTTTTTGCCGCCTGAGGCAATTTTCAAAGAAATCGCCGCCGCCGCCCCCCGCCCCCCCCCCGCCCCCAAGCCGTGGGTGTGGGGGGCCGCCCGAGCTGGAGGGGATAGCGGGCAGGAAGGGGGTATTGGGCCTAGCGGCGGGGAGGGGGGTCAGACCCCCCCCTCCCTCGCCTGGGTACCCCCGTCCTCCGCTCCCCTCCAGCTTTAAAAAGGTCCGTGCTGGCTGCAGCTATTTGTAAGAGGCAACGGGCGGGGATTACTCACCTCTTCCTCGTTCCAGGCCAGCGTGCGCTCCACTGACGTCACTTCCTGCGGCGTAGCAGGAAGTGACGTCAGTGGAGCGCACGCTGGCCTGGAACGAGGAAGAGGTGAGTAATCCCCGCCCGTTGCCTCTTACAAATAGCTGCAGCCAGCACGGACCTTTTTAAAGCTGGAGGGGAGCGGAGGACGGGGGTACCCAGGCGAGGGAGGGGGGGGGTCCGACCCCCCTCCCCGCCGCTAGGCCCAATACCCCCTTCCTGCCCGCTATCCCCTCCAGCTCGGGCGGCCCCCCACACACACGGACGGGCGGGTGCCGCCCCCCCCCAGATTGCCGCCTGAGGCAAAAGTTTCACCCCGCCTCATGGGCGGGCCGGCCCTGCTTGCAGGTATTCTTATGAGGCTGGGAAACTTTTTTTTTTGTTCACAATGATCGCGCTGCTTCTCATAGAAGCAGCTGATCATTGCTGTGGGGCTGAGATCAACGAACGGGAACGGTTTTTCCCATTCATTGATCTCTGGGTGAGCAGACGGCGGCGTGCACGAGCGCTGGGGTGCGGTCATAAGCGAGCGGGCGCGCGAACAGTGGCGGGAGGTGCGGATATCTCCGTCCCTGGTGTTGACAGGGTGGAAAAAGGGACGGAGATATCCACACCTGAGGTTGTAAAGTGGTTAAAGGAGTTGTCAGGCATTTCTATGCAAAATAAGTGGCACTCACCCGGGGCTATGACCAGCCCCAAGCTCCCAGCATGTCCCTTGCTGCAGCTCCGCCGTCAGCCATTCGCCGCCACTGCCTCCCGGTCCCGGGCGATGACGTCAGGCTGACCTGGAGGTCGGCCTGTACTGCGCCTGCATGAGAGGCGCTGTCAATCACCGACACGTGGACCGGTGCTTACTGCGCAGGCGCAGAACTACTGCATCTGTGCAGTACGCTCCGGTCCATGTGGCGGTGATTGACAGCGCTACTCATGCAGGCGCAGTACAGGCCAACCTCCAAGTGGGCCTGACGTAATTGCTGGGGACCGGGAGGCAGTGGCGGCGAACATTCCCTGAAAAAGATTTATACAAAGATGCTGACCAGTCTCCCTGCTCACCGTACACTTTTTTGCCAGTTGGACGGAGCAACTGCCATTTACTAAGTGCATTTTGAAAATAATGAAATCCCTGTGAACTGCCCATATGAGGCTAGTCCAATCCCTGTAGGTTCTGTCAGATTTCTACTAACTACTGTAAGTGATAGCAACATAGGAGAAAAGTAATTTATGGCTCATTTTACTCTGGAAGAAATGTACTTCTTAGTTGTATATGTTTACATATATTTAAAATGTTAAGATATTTGCAACAGAGGTCCTTTAATGCAGATCCAAGATGAAAGACTAACTAGAACAAGTAACTGTGTCTATCTAGCTGCAAACAGCTTCAACAGTGTATGATGATTTATTTCTGTGATACAATGAGAGCAGCCATGTTCTGTTTGTCATCATTACACAGGTAATCTGCAACTGCATCTCCACCCCTCAGCCTGTGAAAAATTCACTCCCCCCTTCCCTCTGCCTCTGAAATCTCTGGCTAGTAATCTCCTCCTCTTCCTGCCCAGACTGAGCTCCCATAAGCCCTTGCTACAAAGGTCTGAGTGCCTAGGTGTTTTGGAGAAGCTGTGGGCGAGGCTTGTTTAGTTTATAGGGAATTAGAGTATTAAAACAAACAAAAAAAAAAAGTATTTGGCTTGAGGAATGTCCTATAACCTAAATGTAAGGAACACAATTATGCAATGTATAAAAGTTCATCTCGGATGCACTTTAAGTACATTCTGACAAAACTCTACATTTCCAAATGAATATGGAGTTGGCGTGTCTAGATTATTGCTAGACTGTGGAGGTTTCCCATCAGGCAGCAGCAGTGGTAGAACATATTTATGGATATTTCCTTCACACTAGTTGTCACAGCATATCTCACATCCAGAGACGTCCCTGCCACACAAAACCGGGTAATTTCAGCTGATATCTGTAACCGGAAAGTATATAGGTTACACACATAGCCTCAGTCCTGAACACTGAAATATTTAACATTACAAGCTAATAGCTTGCCATTTCTCCAAGCAATCCTGTTATTAGAAAAAAAATCTCAGACCTGTCAGTTTGTACCAGCCTGAGGAATTTATGACTAAATGATTTGTGTCAGGAGTAAATTAAAATTTTAGGAGTTCCTTGTGCATGCAAATATTTGTCCTTTGATCAGCAACGGAAAAAAGGCATCCGCTAAATGTAAAAATACGAAAAGTTTCACGCTTAGTTAAAGGTATCCTTGAGACATGCACAGAAGTTGGAAATGACTTGCGGAGTTACAGAGTAGCTATTGAGTGTCTCAGTTTTACCTTTGCTTTCACATCCTGCGTCTGCCTGTCCATCTCAATCAGTACAGCTGCCAGTGTCCTCAATATGTCAGCCTTCATAGGTTTCATTCAAGGCAAAAAAAAAATCTTATGTAATGAGAGTTTGTGCTTGGCTACATGTAAGGGGTAGGTAAGGCCATGAACAGCCTGTTGTAAGGAATTGTGGAGGGTTTTCAATACTCCATGTTGTTGTCGTCATGGGTAAAGTTGAATCCTCACCTGACGATCAGAAAACTGGATCCCACGACATCCCTCAATGACATGCGCTACCCGATCCATCTTCCTGATGGCACATGACGGGCCGGTATTGGGAAGTCAAGCGATCGAGGTACATTGTGCGGAGTCGTCGGGGATCTTACAGATCTGTCATGATGGTCGATATCAGTGCACATCACCATACATCATTACCAATGTGGACGTGGCTGACGTGGCCACAAAGGCCCGCCCAGCCAAAAATCAATCAATTAAGGGCGTCCCGTCCACTGCATAAGCAGCAGGTCAGAAGCACCTAAGCACAAAGGCGCCAGGTGTGATTCTGACATTGTGCTGGTAAGTTTAATGCTTTTTTCATTGTCTCACTGCTTCCCAACCTACCCCTTTTTTAATGTTTATACCCACCTAACTATCCTCCATTTTATTCACTCTACAATGTGTATCTTATTCCCTTATCACCGACATATGTAACTTCACCCATAGCACTATGTGTCACATGGTTTTTTCCACTGCACATAACCATTCTAACCAACACCAACCTTTCCACTCCACCTCCCCTCTGATGCTCCTCCCCTCCTCCTGTACAGGCCCACACCATACTTTGCACGTACATTATAATATATTATATTATATATATATATATATATATATATATATATATATATAATTTCCTACGCAAAACAGATCAAACCTCGCCCAGCTACCCCTCCCTTCCTTACACAAATAATAACCCCCACATTTCACCCTCAAATTACACATATTAAAATAAAAAAATTGACAGTACGTTTATCATGTCTGTCGGACCACATACCAAATACGTGCCTTTTATCCCCACTAGTGTACTCCTACCTCTACTGCCTGATGAAGCGGGTATAGACCTGCGAAACGCGTTGTAAGCAATACCCTGGAGTGTACCAATAAATTTACTTTTCGTTGAAATACACAGTTTCTTGTGTCCGCTTGAAGGAGGTAAGTCCACCACTGTCTTCTAAGCATTTTTAAATATTTTAAATATTGTTTTTATCCTTTTGGCGCCTCTGTTCAGTCTTATACTACATCATTATCATAAAAGTTATCATAAAAGTACCCACATTACGAAATCACAGAAACGATTGCTTGTTGCTCAAAAAATCATCGGTCATCGGAAAAATCGTTTACTGCGCGATTTTCCAATGGTTTTGACTGACTTTTTTTGAGCAACAATCAGTCGTTTCTGTGATCTCATGAAGAGGGGACAGGTGTGCAATTACACGAATGACGTTTGCCAACACGTGGCGATAACTGTAGTCACAACGGCTGGGATCCATCTTCCTGTTCATCAGGGGAGTATTTAGCTTAAAGAGAAACTCCGACCAAGAATTGAACTTTATCCCAATCAGTAGCTGATATACCCTCTTTTACATGAGAAATCTATTCCTTTTCACAAACAGACCATCAGGGGGCGCTGTATGACTGATATTGTGGTGAAACCCCTCCCACAAGGAACTCTGAGGACCGTGGTATTCCTGGCAGTTTCCTGTCTGTGGACCTTGTTGCATTGTGGGAAATAGCTGTTTACAGCTGTTTCCAACTGCCAAAAAAGCATGCAGCAGCTACATCACCTGCCAACACTAAAAATGTCACCATGTAATAAATTTCAGAATGTAAATCAGAGATTTAAAAGATTTTACAATGGGCAAACACTGACTAAATCATTTATACATAATTATTGTAAAAATGAAGCACTTTTTTATTACATTATTTTTACTGGAGTTCCTCTTTAACACTTCCCTTCCCCACTATGGCAGTTCCTGGCAGCAATAGTGGAGAAAGGGTCCTGTGTCAAAATCCCGTGGCCGGGAGCGCTCTGCGCATGGGTGTGACGTCACTACATCATGTGCATGACGTCAAACGCATGCACAGAGCGTTCGCAGCCCGGCCAGCACCTGCACAGTAGTGTCTGACTCCGGCGACCCGGAAGAGGCTGCCGCCTGCCGGAGAGGCATTTAGGTAGACTGCGGGGGGAAAGAGGAGAACGGGGGAACGGTAGGCATCAGGACAGGTGTCAGTATATGCCTGCTGCCACCATTTCACTAGGTTTATTCGGCTCTGGTATCCTTTAAGCAGTACAAGGCTAGAGAAGATCTCTGCTGAAATCTTGTCATATCTAATGGTACAAAGTAGCAGAACAGAGGTAAATAATTCCTATTAGGAAAATATGGACATTTCTACAATTTGACTGACTAGTGTATTCCTACCTTCAGTCAGTTCTATTTAAAGGTCTGAACCACTGCAGTGTTTTTTCCCTATACATGGGTCTGTAATTTCAGCTGACACCAAACATTACAGGGGAGCACAGATGTGCCTCTAGGGGGGCCCAGAGAGCAGCAACTCTGATTTTTGACGTTTCACATGTTTAACACAGATATAACACTGAGCGAATGTGTTTTCCCCAAGATTAATTCTGTAAACAAATATTGAATTGTGACATTTTACAAGGCACTGGAGGCAGATAGCAGATACCACAGTTATAAGAAACATAAATATCTGGGTATCAAGATTAAGAAAAATATAGCAATATACTGAGGAATGCAGACTTGTTAAGGTACCCATATTCATGGCAGTAGCAGAAGAGTATTGCAACCTGTAAGTCATCAGTAAAGAGCAAGACGTTTTAAATCTCCATGATACCATTTAGTGGTTAACTTAAAAGAAAAAGAGAAAGCTTTCAGCTGATAAGCCTTCTTCAGACTCAGTTCTTGTATGCTGAGTCTTACAAGACATCAAAGAGAGATACATAGATTGTTTGGAAAACATAAATAAACTTCTATCTACACTTTTGAACTATGTATACATTTTGTTTGTTTCTGTTATTAGACTTTCTTCCTGTGACTTATAACCTCCTTTTAGAACAGTAAGCTGAAGGTCATTTAAAGGAATACTGTAGGGGTGTCGGGGGAAAATGAGTTGAACTTACCCGGGGCTTCTAATGGTCACCTACAGACATCCTGTGCCCGCGCAGCCACTCACCGATGCTCCGGCCCCGCCTCTGGTTCACTTCTGGTATTTCAGACTTTAAAGTCTACAAACCACTGCGCCTGTGTCGCCATGACCTCGCTCCTGCTGATGTCACCAGGAGCGTACTGCACAGGCACAGACCATTCTGGGCCTGCGAAGTACGCTCCAGGTGATGTCAGCGGGAGCGAGGAAACGGCAACACAGGTGCAGTGGTTTTCAGACTTTAAAGTCTGAAATTCCAGAAATGAACTGGAGGCGGGGCCGGAGCATCGGTGAGAGGCAGCGCGGGCACAGGATGTCTGCGGGGGACAATTAGAAGCACTGGGTAAGGTCAACTCATTTTCCCCCGACCCCCTACAGTATTCCTTTAAGCGGTGTCCCTGCAAGCAAAAGACTGGTAGATCAGATTTTTTTTCTCATTATTAGTGAAACTGTGTCGGTTTATACTGTACATTTACGCAGAGTTTGTCCTGTTCCTACCACGTAAACTGCTTTGAGGCATTTTGCACACATGATCAGATATACCAGATTAGTGGAATCACAGGAAAAAGGTGCCTTTCAGCCTAAGCAGATATTCAAGGCCAGTTCTCTCATGAAGCAAGGTGAAACATTTGCATCAGGCGCAGAGATTACAGGGGCAATCATTCGATAAGGAATAGGAGAAGAAGCAAGAGGAGAGTGAGGTGAAGAGGTCATCATTGGGGAAAAGCAGCTTGTTGTGCTGTGTGAGGAGTCTGACAGTGAGTGAGGAGGGGGGAGGCAGGAGAGCAGCAGTGTTTCTTTTGACTCGCGCAGCAGAAGGGAGGAGGTGGCACTGCTGTCCTGACTGAGGAGGAATGGAGTTGCTGAGGGTTTGTTTGTCACAGACTCACAGCCAGCCAGTGTGCTATTGTGCTGAGTTGCAACCTTTCATCTGAGAACATAAAATGAAGCAGAGTAAATTGTTGATTGCTGTGCTATAATTTCGAATCGGTGGAAGGGGGGTGTTCAGGCTCATCCCCACAAGTCTAGAATCGGCCCTGCAGGTATTGAATCGATTATGTTTCAAAGTTAACTTTTGAACTCACAATTTACAATCTCTCCCGTGCCAGCCTTAAGCTAAATACTCACCTGACAATAGATCAGTAAACCTTACAGCGATGCCCCCTGACAAACGAGGTTCCCTTATCCAGTGTCCAGCCCGCGGGAACACGCGACCTCAAAGATGGCACACAACGGGAGCAAAGGAGAGTTCAAGCGCCTTAAGCGGGAGTAGTCAGGGATTTTAAAGACCCCGATCATTATCCCTGAACCTCGCAAAGCATTGTTCGCCTAATCAGGCACTCGTACCTACCTCATGAGATTGCGGAAACGAATGCTCAAAAAAAATCACCAATTGTCCGAAGAATCGCGAGGTGGGTATGAGCCTTGAGTCCTAGTTGTGGTTGAAATAAAGGGTCTTATCTATCTGTCATAAATTAGCTAACATCGGTTCAGGACCCCCTTTTGGTTTTCCTATTGCAATTAAGGCGTGTAGATTACATTTATCTATGCATCTCATTTTGATGTCAAACGTATATAAGCTGTATGTTCTGAAATTTTGTCAGCTTCCAGGAACAGAGTCTGAAGAAGGCATCTGAGCCAAAAGATTTCTCTTTTTCTTTTAAGTTAACCAGTGAATGGTATCATCCTTTTTCAAAGCTTCTTACCAAATTCATGGTGTGATTTTTTAATGAACAATTACACTTAAAAGAGCAATTTTTCACTAGATGCCTTCCAATTCAAATAAAAATCAGACATGATTTCCCCACGCTTGAATACGGAACTAGGTTGGGAGTTGACCGGTTTGTTTCCACATGTTTGCACGACCGTAACCCAAACCAATCACGAAATGTTTTGGCGTGACAGAAGTTCAGATGTGTACACTTTAGCTTTAGTTTTGTATGTGGAGCAGGATAGCAGAATTCCATTTTTTACCTTCAAAGTGAGTTTTGGTTATAACTTTGGAATTAAAATGCTAATGGGAAACATCTGAGATTGTTTTCTTTCCCCCAAGGGTGACATGGATGAGAAAATACTAGCGTTGAGACAAGTCACTGAAAATGAAATTGTAAGCACAGCAGCAGGTAGAATTTCACCAGCTCATAGATGTGATAATGCAACAATCTAGCCCCCGTCTGACAAAAACCCGAAGATGCCGCTGTCCCCGCGCTCTAGTGTGAATAATTCACATCTCTTCCTCATTGTTTTCCCCTGAGTGTGGCGAGGTATTTTCACTCCAGCCATTACCATGTTTTCCCCTCTGTAACTTGCTGGCGTCTCAACTGCTGACAGGTTTTATTTTTCAGGAAGGAACAAAACTGCGCCTTGAAAAGCCATTATCTTACCGTTCCTGCATGGCTGTCAGTTAGAGGCAACCCCTGACAATTGCTATGGTGTGCAGCTAGATAAGTGTGTGATGGGAAGATGACACTGCGCCCATCCATTAGGAAGGAAAGGAAAAGGGTCTCTTGTTCTAGACACATGAATACATATAAACAAAAGGTTCTGCTAGTAATGGGAAGGCTGAAGCCAATACAAGATAAGACGTGAGATGTGGCTGGTGGCAAGCACAAGGCCTGTTCATTGTCAGTGTGACAGTCTGCAAGTGATGGTAAGCGGCTGATGCTTGTGCTACTGCACAGATCTCAATGTGCTACTAGGGATGAGCTCTCGAAATTAGAACAGCTCCAATTTGACTGTTCCGAGTAAAATTGCAAAAAATCGGAAATGACTCTGTTCCGAGTACCATATACCAATGCGAAAATTGGCTTCAGAAACAAGAATTTTTGGCAAACACAGCATTAACACAATGGATGGGAACATGAAACTTGGCTTCTAAAACTAGAATTTTCAGCCAATAGTGACATCAGCTAAATGGCCACTGGGGATTCCCTGGTCCCAGGAGGCTACACTTAAGTGGCAGAATGAGTGTTTTTTCATATATTGTAAATGGGGGGGGGGGGGGGGTCAATGGGACCAAGGCAACCCCTACCCTGGTCCCCTGGACCCCCAATGCATGTGGAAAACCACTTGTTCTGCCACTCAAACATGGCCTCTGGGGACTGGGGATTCCCTGGTGGCCATTTTTCTGGGGTCACTGTTTGCCAAAAATTATTGTATGGAAAACATACAGAATCAGGACCAAACACTTATTTTGCTGCTTAGCAGATGCCTTTTACATATTGAATTTTACTAAAAATATTCTGCTGCGTGCCCACAAGAACATAACAACACTGTGTTCATTATTGCAAATCATAGAAACTATTGTTACAGTGAAGCATTGGCGTGTTAGCACAGCAGTGTTTTACCTTTATGTCATACACTTGTTATAGGTCAGGGGACTCACATTGGTTTAAAATGTACTTTTTAGAGGGTGCTGTGTTTTAGACAGAGTTATCATGTGTACAGGGCTGGATTTGCCAAAGGGAACAGGAGGCTCGTGCCTACAGTCGCCTTATCTGAGAGAGGTGGCCGGTGCAGATGTCTCCATGCACCACTTCACTCCTCCCTCCCTCTGATGTCAGTCAGATGTATGGTGCAGGTAGCGTCATGCAGCCTCTGTCCCACTGGCGGCAGCTCTGCTCTGCACACCAGCGGTGTTCTTATTATGTCTTTACGCATCCTCACTTGTTTATATCATCAAGTAAGGGATTACAGTTAAAATATTTTTTTACTTGAAGGTGTGGCCTTTGTTGAGGGGCAGAGCTTAGGGATCCAGAACGACTGTGCTTTCAGGTTCCTGAGCTGTAAATCTGGGCCCTGCATGTGTATGAAAATTCCCTATAGACCCTATAAATAGAAAAAAATTTGCACGCACACCACATAAATTCTCTAAATCGTATTTGGATTCCTCTCAATAATGTCAGCAGTGAGTTAAAACATCATGCAGTTCCACAGAATACATATCTGTCTGAATCAGTTATAAACATTAGTTATAATGTACACCTAAATGGTATAAACGCCCTATTCAAGATCAGAAGGCAAGTCTTATGCTGCAGAGCGATACAAGACCATCAGTTTACAAATGCCTAAAGGGAGACCTATTGTGGACAAGCAACTATTCTTTGATCTATATGTAGCTCCTACTATGTTAACAAAACATAAGCAAGTTCTCCCAGACAGAGTCTGATGCTGTGCAAGGGGACAATTATCTTTGGATCTGTCACTCACTCTGTTTCTCTAATGTGTTGTCCTGCTACATACACATTTGCCATAACTATCACCTGAAATACCTTGCTAGGTATTGGTTTGACAGCTGTACATACACACAACTGCCACAATGGGGGCTGATTCACAAAGCTTTATCTTACCTTACTTATTGACTCACAATGCATCTCTTCTTAAATGACTTAACCCATGATTTATCTCTCATTTATTTATCTCATGCATAAGCTCTCCTTACAGTTAAGGTGAAAAATAAGTAATCTTTGTGAATCAACTCCAAGTCACCCAATGCTAATAAAGACCCGCTGGAGAGGAGGGACTGCTTGTGCTGATGACAGTGAATGCCACAGTTTTGTTTGGACAGCTCTGCATCTGCAGCTAATGCTTCCCACTCAGTAAGCAGCAGGGGCGTAACTAGAAATCCCCGGACCCCTGCAAAAAAAATCCCCCCCTTCTCCCCTGGCCTGCTCTGGGCCTTTTTAGGGGGGCAGGAGGGGTCGCAGCATAAGAGGAGAGTGTGGCAGATGTCCCCCCCCCCTCACCTCGGGCTCTCCTCTCAGCGGTTCCCCTCCAGCAATCATTAGTGGCAGCGGGCAGGCTGAACACATACCTCCATCGCGCAGGAGGTGCCGATCAGTAAGTGCTTCATGTTACTTCCTGTGTAAAAAGGAAGTAGCATGAAGCTCTTAGAGATCGAAGACCTTCTGTGCGATGGAGGTATGTATCCAGCCTGCCGCCGCCCGCCCGCTGCCACTAATGATTGCTCGAAGGGGACCGCTGAGAGGAGAGCCCGAGGTGAGGGGGGGGGGGGGAATGTCCCCCCTCCCCACTGATCTGTCACACTCTCCTCTTATACTGCGACCCCTCCTGCCCTCCTAAAAGGCCCTGAGCGAGCCCTAGGGGGGCCCCGGGCCCTCCCGCGGGGGCAAGGGTTGCATCCCCTATTGTTATGCCCCTGGTAAGCAGCATGTGTACAATAAATAGTTGTTTATCCCCAACACTTTTAGAAAGATTGAATTATGTGCATTACATATATCTTGGATATGTAACATAGCAGAGCAGAGGAAAAATGATCAAACGTTTTCACAAATCTTTATCTAAACACAGGACGATTGTGATGCAATGATGCTTTAATTATGCAGTTTCTTGCAACATTTTTTTATTAGCAGATCATCTTTTAAATGAACTTCCTCACATAAGTTTTTTCTTATTTATTTCGGCATAAGTACACTACCCCTTTAAGTTCATTAAAATTATCCCAAGGGAGAAACTAATAACTACAATGCGGGCAGACTAGTAAAGAAATGGAAATGTTAAAGAATTCATTCATCTCCTCTATTATTGACAGTTTTCTGGAGCTCGAAGCTTATTTCAAAGAGAAAGCAATCAAGAATCAGGAATTTGCCCGGCCAGATTTGGGCTTAGTATGCAAATCTCCAACTTTCATCTCAATTAGACACGCCTCTCCTCTCTCACCACTGAAATAAAAAACATTTCACCCTTGTTAAAACTTTTTGTCTCCTTTCCTAAATCCTTTAATGTTTCTATTGATTGTGTTTCTTTCCATACAAGGGACCTTCAAACTGAAAATTGATTAAAAAAATGTATAAAGGGAAGATGTCAAATCTTTTTCATATGAGGATGGTGGACATGTGATGCAGCCAGAAAACACTTTGAACTGCAATGAATGATTCACATTTCACATGCTGCAGTGCATTGCTATTCCATTATATATGCATTTTCCCTACAAAGGATACAACAACCCTTTAGTTCTCATTTCTGGGAAAGTATGTTTTTGGATAGTGAGAGAAGAGGTCAGAACTCTTCTTGGGCCTTTACCGTTGTAAATGTCCCTACTGCAATCTTTCTTGACCTTTTCACCCTGGAGGAACCCTTCAAATAATTTTTGGATCTCAGGGAACCCTTGCATTAATGGAGGGATTGAGGATTTTTTTTTACATGAGGCACAGTCTTTTAGATGTGACTAAAAACTTTTTTTTTTTAAATCTGTAAAAGCCTTCTTTTTTAGCCCCCATTCCATGTTCCTCCTCTATAGTACTCCCCTAATATAATAGGCAGTGTTGGTGTTTCTAATTATAGCTCCCACAATTATAGTGCTCTCCTGTAATAGGGCTCTAATATACTGTCTCGCTGTCATACTGTCTTTCATTACTGTGCTCCTTATTATATTGACCCACAGTTTAGCCCTTCTTTTTAAAGTGGAGCCAAGGTGATACTTTTTCACCATTCCAACTCAGGCCAGTCTCATCGGAGGGAAAAATGCCAAGGAACCCCTGCAATGTCCTCAAGGATCCCTGGTTGAGACAGCCTGCCCTACTGAGTGATTTTTCAATGCCTTCTGGAACCTCTGTAGCTTCAACATTAATCCTGGCTGTCCCAATGACAGAAAATAAATGAAAGCAATAAAAGCGTAACAGTGGTTCTAGCAGTTGTCCATCTAAGGCTAGTTTCACGCATAGGGCTTGCATTGCGATGGGTTATGGCATGCACATAATGCAACCAAAAACAACAATTGAGGTGGCATGCGACAAAACCTAAGCAAAAAAGGCAAGTGACCAATGAGCACCTTCAGTGACAAATATTGTATATCAGCAGAACTTAAACCACAAAAGTGGTACTAGTCATCTTACCCAGCTAAACACCTCTGAGCGCCAGCCACTGATGTGAGAGGGAAATGTCGACTACACAGAGCTGTGTGGGCCAACTGGCAAACTCCTGTGGAGCACCTCACCATAAAATGGAACCAGGGGACCTAGTGGTAGTCCACCACTACCTCCCATTTTAATTGAAATCTACGCCCTGTTTTGATGGCTATCTGGCTGCCAGGGCGTAGAGTTCAATACACCGACGCTGCGCGTTCTTGCTGCTTTTGTCGCTCCCGACAATCTCGCCGCTGTCTTCCCGCCACAGCTCACCTGCTCTGCCATCTCTATAATGGCAGGAGCTGCTTTCATTGGCTTCTGACCCTGTCTATCAATGTAAGCAACTCCCATTGGCTTACATTGATAGGCAGGGTCAGGAGCCAATGAAAGCTGCCCCTGAGCGGCTCACAGGAACTCTGCCGTCATAGAGACAAGACAAGACAAATAACATTTATATCGTGCTTTTGTCCTGGCGGACTCAAAGCGCCAGAGCAGAGCAGCAGCCACTAGGGCGCGCTCTATAGGCAGTAGCAGTGTTAGGGAGACTTGCCAAAGGTCTCCTGCTGAATAGGTGCTGGCTTACTGAACAGGCAGAGCCGAGATTCGAACCCAGGTCTCCCATGTCAGAGGCAGCGCCCTTAACCATTACACCATCCAGCAACCCCATAGAGACGGCAGAGTGGGTGGCTGAGGTTCCTGGCATGCGACATGGACGGCGATTGCGGCAGGTATGTGTGCCGATAAGTTGGTATTCGTCGTAATTCCGCTGTTTCTTGTACCAGCGGTCTCTGGTTCTTAAGGGGGCAGAGACTGCTGGTACATAAGTGGTTAAGGGAGGCCGTGGTATGTGGCCTCATGCACGTCCACTATATACTCCTATTGCAATTGCTGAACTAAAAAATAACAAGCCATGGCAGTGCTGAGTCTCTGATCCTGCCAGTATAAGAGAAAGCAGCGAATTTAGGCGCCCGCAGCTAATGGACGATTTGGGCACCATAGGCGCTAATGCTAATATCAGCTATTGGGCGCCTGATAAATATTGTTTTGGAATTTACAATATTATAGTTTTTGAAATTATTCTCATTTTGAGAAAATTAGAATGTTATAGTTTGTTGAAACGTTTATCGTTTTGAAAGTTATAGTTATTTACATTTTTGGTCTTTTGTATTTAACAACTTTTTTTTAATTATTGTTTTAAAATTTAATAAGAAAGTTATACATTTTGACATTTTTTGTCTTTTGTATTTAACGTTTTTTTTAATGCACCGTTTTAGGGTTAGGCGTCAGGAAAGGAGGTTTTAGGGTTAGGCGTCAGGGAGGGGGGTCTTAGGGTCAGGCATCAGGAAGGAGGGTTTTAGGGTTAGGCGTCAGAAATCAGGATTATAGGGTTAGACGTCAGGAAGGGGGATTTTAGGGTTAGGCGGCATCACGAAATGGAGGTGTTTAGGGTTAGGCATCAGGAAGGGTGGGTTTCAGGGTCAGGTGTCAGGAAGGGGGATTTTAGAGATAGGTGTCGGAGGGGGGAGGGTTCTGTATTGGAGTAGGGTTAGATTAAGTTGTAGTAATTAGTAAAATATTGGTAAAATTTACCAATGTTTTACAATCGTCACAACTACTATAAATATGTTTTCATTCTCATCTGGTGCCCAATTCACAATGGCATTTATTGTTTAGACTAATTGGCTTCATTCTGGGCACATTTTTCCTCATGCCCCTATTACATGCACGCAGTATAGGACATTCAGTGGACAAAACTGTAAAGTTGGAAGTCAAACTATAACAGCCACAATCAATTTGCAAGTTTCCATTGGTCAGCATTGGATTCAGGTATTTGAGTGTTTTAGAGAGATGTAACATGGGATAACAGTGAATTCAGTAGTCACAACAATAACATTTCATCAGCTGATTTTAGTTTGATGAAGATGATGAAGATGATGCAGATTACCTTCTTCTTGTTGGTGGGACAGATGTAGAAGTTGTCAATCACCGTGGTGACCCCAGGCTGAAGGTTCAGCTTTGTATATGTAGTTCCATAATCAGTAGATCTATTGAATTGATAAAAACAAAACAAAAAATAAATTAGTGTAAACAACGTGCAGAGATATACATAAACGTAAAATAAACAAGAAGAACTGATTTCCAATCTAGTCAGCTAGGAGCTTGGTCTACTCGTATAAAGCAGCTACACATGTCCTCCGCGCTCACAGAAGTCCTGGGATCGCACTATATTATATGCACTACAAGGAATTAAACATGAGGAGATGAACAGTGACTTTGAAGAAAGATATCTGTAGCCAGCATAAGCTGTAAACATAAATGCCAGGAACATATTTAACAAGTGTCCAAGAGAGAACAGAAATGCAATTTCCAGCCAGGTGGAAACTGAGCATCCATATTTATAATGTTTGCCGTATTACAGAAGCTCTTGCTGTTGTGTTTTTCCAACTTTGGTCAGCCAAGTATTTTCATTACATCGTTTGCTGTGTCTGAATGACCCCTTCACTAGGAAAGGGAATCAGTGGTGCTTTTTTGAAACAAGGTTAGTAAACACACTTGTTAAAAAAATGACACAGAAAAAGGAAATCTAGCTATCCACACAATAACCTGGAGCCTGCAGGTGTCAAAATAAATGTTATCTATCTAGTGTGTGTGCAGGAGGTGTCCCCCAAGGTATGCTGAGATTTAAAGGAAAACTGAAGTGAGAGGGAAATAGAGGCTGCCATATTTATTTCCATTTACAGGACAACTGTAACAAGAGGGATATGGAGGCTGCCATATTTATTTCCTTTTAAACAATACCAGTTGCCTGGCAGCCCTGCTGATCTATATGGCTGCAGTAGTGTCTGAATTACACCAGAAACAAGCATGCAGCTAATCTTGTCAGATCTGACAATAATGTCAGAAACACCTGATGTGCTGCATACTTGTTCAGTGGCTGTGGCTAAAAGCATTAAGCTACGTACACGCATGCGACAACGATCGTTCGTTGTCAACGACGAACAAACTTTTAATTGATGAAAGAACGACCTAAGTAAAGTTAGTTTTAAAAGGTGTGTAACGATCAGATCGTTAGAACGAACGTTACATCACGTAAAAGTAACTATTGCAAATGCGCATAAAAATGAAAAGTTCCATGGAGAAATAATGAAATGCACATGTCAAGCCTAGTACGAACGATTGTTTCCAACGATGTACTACTTTTGCAAACGATCATCGTTGGGAAAAATCCGCCAAGCTAGATCATTCGTTTTGAATGATCTAGCTCGTCCGTCGTTAGACTTCATGGTCGTTGGCTGCTTTTTTTCAAACGATCGTCGTTTGAAAGGATCGGGGAACGATCGTTTCAAACGACTATAGTCGCATGTGTGTACGCACCTTTAGAGACAGGTGATCACCAGGATAGCAAGGCAACTGGTATTTTTTTAAAGGAAATAAATATGGCAGCCTCCATAACCCTCTCGTTACAGTTGTCCTTTAATCAATGCTCATTGTCACTGTCCTGCTGATTATTTATAATTAACTACAAATTTGTGTGCAAATTTCCACAAACCAAACGCAAGTTTTCCGAGTTTCTCATTGCATACAATTCACACATCATACGCGGATCAAAAACAGCATTGTCAGCCATTTGAAACGCAGAAAATAATTTGTGCAAAAACGGAATTTCAGTCCCCCGCGATGTGCTTAGGTTTGCTTAGGCAGGGAACACACCTGCAGATTTGTGCACATTTTTGCCTTTAGCACCGGCAACTATAGTGAAAGGCCCACCTGGGAATCACATGCCCATTCATGTTTGGTCGCGTTCCACATTTCTTTTTCCGCGTAATTTTTAAATCGGACAGAATTCAACTTTTTTTCTTCATGACTTAATTACAATCTAATCCACCGCATCTAACAAATCGTGAATGAACGCAGAAAATCATGTATGGAAAAAATGCAAACGCAGCACACAAGACACGCGGGAACCGCAGGGGAAATTGTACTGTCCAGTGTGTTCCCTGTCCTTATGGATTAAAAGGGATACATGATTTGACTAAGGGTAGGGTCACACTTGCCGCTGTGGAAAAAAACAGCAGCAAACTTCATTCTTGGCCGGCAGCCAGTTGACTGTTGGCAAAAGGGAATCACATGCGTTGTGCGATACAAAGCAGCAGCATCTGCGTTATTTTCCCACTGCAGAAAACCGTCCAATGCTCCCAGTGCACTGCGCTTGTGCATTTAGGAGCACTATGTGCGATTTTTACCAAGTGTGACCCTAGCCTAAAGCTGCCCATACATCTATCTTGGTGGCCGATCGACCATCCTATTCGATGACAATTGTGACCAATTCTGGGGCGAGCACGTCGATCGGACATGCTGCAAGATGTTGGGCCGGCGTGGTTGATCGTGTGAGTGGCAGCAATGGCAAATGATATCGGGACAAGTGAGGAACACTCCTCCTAATGTTCATTGTGCCCCCTCGGTGCCCAGTGCACTATACATTACCTGTCCGTGTCTGCCAGGGTCTCCAGGCTCCATCCTCCATCCATACACGCACCACACAAGGTCAGCGGTTTACACATGGGCGCGTGTGTGATGTCACTGGATCCAAGAGAGGACACGAACAGGTAACGTATAGTGCGTTGGGCACTGGGGGGCACATTGAACATTACGGAGCGCGGCGTTCGACCGGCAAGGCAGCGGATGTGGCGTCACAAGGCTGATTCTGGATTGATTTCAGCAATAAATTGATTGAGAATTGGCCTGTGGTGTACGGGCAGCTGACAGATCTCTCTCTAATCAGATTAGATTAGAAAGATTTGTCTCTTGGTCGAATCTGTCCGTCTTGCATAGATGTATGGCTACCTTAAGTGATCTTTTTTGTCTTCTGGGGTCCAGGTTTAGCGCTATTTGCAGACCCCTCCTGCTATTAGCAAATAAGTAAGTCAAATGTAAGCAACCTAATTTTTTCAGCATGTTACTCAAAGGGAGCTCATGGAGTTTTCCAGTTCCCATTTGATGTTATGGCTACAATGTGCAGACTTGCTCTTTTGCCCTAACCACAAAACGTTGCGGTGGGCTTAGAAACCGCCACCCATCATACAGCAATTAGCGGTGCAGACAAGATGAATTGAATGTGGTATGTGAGAAAATGGAGGCTATGTTATGCTATAGTGCAAAACCTCATACAAAAATAATATCCTTCCATGTGCCGAACCAAAAGAAAACATTATTTTTTAATACTTCAGCTTCCCAGAAAACATATTTAATCAATAAAGAAACTTGAGTCCCAGTGTTCAATATGTGGCTCAGGCTTACCATAGACTGCATAATGCTTTATATACATTTTTCCCCCCATTTCTTTCACTCCTAGGACTTGTATTACGAAGCTGTCATAAAATATGATATATCCTTGTGGACGCCTGAATGAAGTGCTGCATATCAGTGCTTTGTATTAGGCCTCAGTGGCAGCCAAGTATTACCACAGCAACTGCCTTTCACTGATTGGCAGCAGTCCCAGCATTGTGTGAAGCAATCTCGCCACCATTTCTGCAAAGCCCCATTCTGTTTCGTCATGTGAAGCACGTTTACAACATAAAATGCTCCGATATTTATTTTATTTAGTTCATACAGTAGCAATAACGCACTTCCTTCACAACACAGCCTAGACTCTGCAAATATCCTTCCTCATCCACCACACACCTCCACCTCTCACAAATCTGTCCTGTCGTCTCCATCTCCCTCACACATTCTGTGTCCCTCTATCCTAGCCAAGCAATGTTTTGCAGTTGGATCACTGTTATCTGGGCAGTAAAAAAAAGAAAAAAAAAAAGAAGGGGATGCAAGTGGTGTGTCCATTGTGTCTTAAAACACACCTGCTGCTGCAACAACAACAAAAACCAGCCCCTATGGGGTACTTACCTCAAATAGAACCCCCCTTCCTCTGCTTCCTCTGTAGCCTTGAGGATGCAGCGATGGCTCCCACGAAAATTCCCCTGACAAGCGTCAACAAGCACTGTGCAGACGCAGCGCCGCATGTCAATATTTACCTTCAGGGCTTTCCGATGGGCTCTGGCAGAAATTTACGCTCGAGCAGAGAGCAGCTACTGCACCGGATCGCAGTAGGTAAATATTTACCCCTCCAATGTTCGGGGCTTCCACCGCTGGATTGCCAGGAGGGAGAAGGACAGAGAAGTCTCATTAGGATACAGGGGCTTCCCCCTCCCGAAGTAAGTATCCCCCAGATGTTTTGTTTTTTTCTTACAGATTTCGTTTAAAGTAGACCTGAACTCTTGCACAGGACAGAAGGTAAACATAGATAAATGCACCCTGAATGTATTTAGAGTTTAGCCTGTCTAATTCTCCCTCATTTGTGTCTAATCACAAGTTGTAATTTGATCTCTCCCCTGTGTCACATGACTGCCATGGCAGAGAAGCTCATTTGAAAGCACAGGATGTTAACATTATGTCTGCTTCCATGGATCAGGAAGTAGAAATAGTGCAGATTTATTTTAGGATTTATATCAGCTGTAACAAAGAAATGTTTTTTGTTCAATTACCTTTACCTTAATGCTTACTGTATTACCTAAATGATGACTACTGTATATACTCGCATGAAATAAGCCTAATTTTTCAGCACAAAAAATGTGCAGAAAAGTTACCTCCTCGGCTTATACGCGAGTCTGGAACAGACTGGATGGTTGGAGCAGGTTTTGTTACTAGCAGAGGAGCGTAAGGATTGTGCACTAGTGATCCTGCTCTTGCTTTCTAGCTGGCTCCCTGCTGTATCCGTGCCCCCATCCCCTGCAATATGGTGTGCAGAGTGAGCTGCTCAAGACTACCTGTGTCCCCTGGCTTGTGAATCGTTGCAAGCAATGTGTCAATTGTTAGTGTAATGATCAGGGATTCTTCCTGTGTGGCAATTGCTGTGTCTCATACCTATGACATCATCTAGTGGCGTCTTGAGACACAGCTGTATGATCCTGGGGCACATTTGGCTATGGGGAAGAGGGCTGACTTGCACTGGGGGCACATCAGGCTACTGTGAAGTGGGCTATACTGGGGAGGGGGCTTATACATGAGTCAAACACTTTTTCCTGGTTTCTGAGGGAAAAGTGGCTACCTTGGCTTATACGCGGGTCGGCTTATATGCGAGTATATACAGTATATGCACTACTTTCATCACTTAAACTTAAAGTGAAAGAAAAGTTATGAGATAATGAATTGTATGTGTAGTACAGCTAATAAATAGAACATTAGTGGCAAATATAAAAGTCTCATATTGTTTTTCAGTACAGGAAGAGTTAAGACACTTCATTTGTTATCTATGCAAAAGAGCTTCTCTGAGCTGTTTCGACCCAACTTAGGTCAAAAACAGTGAGAGACAGCTCGAGATAAGGTCATTAGCTCTGCTTTGTTTTATAGTTTAAAATACATAGTGTGGTTTGTAAACTGCAAATATGACAGAATGATGCAATGTTATTTTAAAAAAAGCTATATAACGACATAGGAGACCTGGGTTCAAATCTCGGCTTTTCCTATTCAGTAAGCCAGCACCTATTCAATAAGGAGTCCCTTGGGCGAGGCTCCGTAACACTGCTACTGCCTACTGAGTACGCTCTAGTGGCTGCCTCGCAAGCGTTTTGAGTCCGACAGGAGAAAAGTGCTATACAAAAAAAAAGGAATTATTTAAAAAGAAATTACCGGTATAACTGAAAATAAAAATAAGAGAAAATAAAAATAAGGTTTTTTTTCGCTTCAGGTTTGCTTTAAACTGAAAGATGATAGCTCCAATACTGGTATCATAATAATAAGAACATAAAATATTATGATAGGGCCGCTATGAAAATCCAGGATCCATATTGAACATCTGTGTAAGAAATTAAACACAGGCCAGGTTTAAAGGGAACCAGAGAGGAATGAAATGGGAAAATAGAAAAAAGCTTTTATACATACCTGGGGCTTCTTCCATCCCCATAAGCCTGGATCGCTCCCACGCCGCCATCCTCCGCTTCCTCTATCGCCGCTACCGGGTCCCGTCACTTCCGGCGAATGCGGCCAATTGTCCGCATCACAGGGGCTCCCTCCATACCCTTACGCATGCGGCTGCGGAGTAGGCAGCCACAAGCGTACGTGTATGGAGGGAGCCCCTGTGATGCGGAGAATTGGCCGCGTCCGCCGGCCGACTGGCCGACTGGTGGTAATGACGGGACCCGGTACCAGCGGATCCAGGCAGCGGAGGACGGCGGCGTGGGAGCGATCCGTGCGTATGGGGCTGGAGGAAGCCCCAGGTATGTATAAAAGCTTTTATTTTATCCTCTCTGGTTCTCTTTAAATAGCCCAAATGTTTTTAAAAAGCACACATTTTAAATTAAGAGCACTGTTTGCATCCAGGTAACAAAGATATACTTTATTCCCCAGAAGAATAAGAACTATACAACTATATACACTCTGCCTAAGTTCTTAGCACCCTTTACTTTCAGCTTTTTGGAGAAAAAAAAATATGAAAGAGCAAATATAATTTGTGTGGTCACAAAGTAATTTGCAGAGCAACTCTAGTAGAATGATCAAACAGGTCTGCAGCCATTGCCTGATTTCCAGCCCTCTTGTGTGACTGGCCCGGAATATATAATTATCAGCGTAATGCTTCTTATCCGGCGCTGCCGCTGTAATGCACAGAGAAATTACCCTCTCCTGACTTGAATGCAGAGCGGCCGATTTCAGAGCTTTGCCGAGTAGCATATCAGCGGATTCCTCTCCTGCCTCTTTCAGCACATTTGTAGCTTGGTGACAAGACGCTGTTACAGCTACATATTTCAGTCACGTTTCTGTGGATATTAAAGAAAGACACATTCTGGGGTGTTCAAAACTGAGTCCCCTCTGCTTCTCATGGGTGACTATTCCTGTTTGAATTTAATTTACAATCCCTTTAGAGTGAAATTTTACTTTTGTATGATACATTAGCAAGGTCTTCACTTAGTTAATGGGAACAGGGGCTTAAAGCGGTATTGTCACCATAAAAATCTAATTTCAACACCAACTGGTCTGAGTGTATTAAGTGATAAAGATGCTAATTCTGCATTCAAAACTTTTTCTGCTGTTATGGTTTGGAGTTATCACATACTTTAGGAGCACTGGCCCTTGTGCCAAACAGTGCCAAAAAGTTGAATGCTGGGAGTTCTTTATCTATAATATATTCCTCCTCTTCCATTTATTTCCCTGCCTAGCTGATCACTTGTGTTTACAAGCAAGGCTGAGGTGACTCAGTGATTGGATGTGTAAATAAAAATAAAAGACTCTGGGAGGAGGGCAGCTAATGAATACACAACGAGCAAGAGAAGGGAGGGGGGAAAACAAGAGTCAGGGAGGATATGATGTCAGCATTAGCTTGGCAAGATGGCCACTGCCTAGAATAAGATTTTCTGCTTTTCCTTTGTAAAATTCAAAGGAATCATTACGTAGATAGCACAATACATCTGTTATGTAAGTAGAAGTAGTATTTATCTACTTATATATGTGTTTTTTATTTCTAGGTTAGCATGGGTGTCGCTTGTTCTTTAACGCTATCAATTTAAATAACATTTTTTTTTTAATACTCTATATTAGGGTACACGTTACCACTAGTGCTAAGGGCACTTTATTTATTCACCCAGTTCTCTCTCCCTCAATCCCTGCTTAAAAATCATCCATCATTCCTCACACAGCTCACACATATACTTCACTGCGTCACAACATACAGGCGGCACGAGGAGGAGAAGGCTGATCTGAAGAGGTAATATGTAGCTAGATGTGCTGTAATATTGCTGTAATGTAACTAGCAGGGAGATGTGCATACACTATTCCTGGCTGACTGACTGCCTGACTGGCTTGCTTGTGACTTTTCACTCCAGTCTGCATCTACTTTGTAGATTAGGTTGCTATGTGGTGCCATGCAGAGAGGGAGAGACTCTGTTTACAAAGGCATTATTAGGATCTTTATCAGCCAGAGAAGCAAAGACAATAAACACACATTGCTGAAATATTTAACCCCTTATCATCATCTAAATAAGATTCTGTCAGCAAGGTGATTATTAAACTATACACTGAGGAGTTGATAGCAACCTCCCTATGCAGGAACATGGTCCTATCCTGCAGAGCCCAACACTTTTTGTATCTGGAACTGATGGGATGATTTTACAGCAGAAAGGCAGAGCTGTGTGAGGAAGTAAAGTACTTGTGGCAATGGGTGCCCTAACATACAGCATTAAAAAAAAAGTTGTTTTAATGGATAGTATTCCTTTAACTAGGGGGAGCAGGGTTCGCGAACGGAAAATTCTATGTTCGCTACATCTCTTCAAACAAAGGACAACGTCCCTTTGCCTTTTTCTGTATCTGCATCTGGATCACTTTAAAAGCAATGAATAGCTGATAAATAAAAAGTAATTTCTTATTATGCATCATTAAATTGGTCTGTGAGACAACTTACAGTTCATACCCATCAGAAGATTTTCAAGTTGAATTGTTAACTTTGAACGACCCTTTGCGCGATATCATCATTAAACGAAAGTTTATTAAACAATGTTCAATGACGGCCGATTACCTGCGACAATCATTTGTTTTGAACAACCATCATGAGGGATTCTGTCGTGGGCAGTCGTTCTGATCCCCATTGACCCCCGCACTAATTACTGCGATCGTTCACACCCGTCGTTTGTTCCCGCAATAAACGCTTGTGGAAGATGGATCGGGAAATGACCATCTGCTGCGGTCTTGTGGTGGGTATTCATAACTAATAAAAACAACAGTAGTGTATATTTTGTACATGAAGACAACTTTGTATCTATGAAACGTTGTAAGTCAAGTCGTTTGTAAGTGAGGAGCTGTCTGTATACAAGGTGCTTAATCCACTAAACCGGGATAAGTCATATCATGGCCGTTTTCGTGCGCTTTTTCATGTGGGGGGGGGTTCAAGATGGCATCTGGGAGTGCCCTTTAAGAAAGGACCCCCTGATTGCCCGCCCACCTCCCAGAAGAAATGAGTATAGGGGTACAAAGTACCCCTTACCCATTTCCAGGGCCGTTTGCCTGCCATCAAAGTCTATAAGAGAAATGTGAACGCAATTTTAAAAAAAAATTGTGTTCAAGGCGAACTGCGAACAGGCCAATGTTCGCAGAATACTGCCCGACGGCAAACTGCTCGGGCCATCTCTATTTGTTTGTAATGTATCCCACTGAAATCTGGCCATTTTGTTCATTATTAAAGGGAACCAGAGAGGAACGAGAGGTGAAAAAAGGCAAATATTTTATACATACCTGGGGCTTCTTCCAGCCCCATAAGCCTGAATCGCTCCCACGCCGCCGTCCTCAGCTTCCTGGATCCGCCGGTACCGGGCCCGTCACTTCCGGCGGACGCGGCCAATTGTCCGCATCACAGGGGCTCCCTCCATACATGTACGCATACGGCTGCGCAGTAAGCGGCCACATGCGTATCTGTATGGGGAGAGCACCCTGTGATGCGGAGAATTGGCCGCGTCCGCCGGCCGACTTGCCGACTCGCGGCAATGACGGGACCCGGTGGCGGCGGATCCAGGCAGCGGGGGACGGCGGCGTGGGAGCGATCCGTGCACATGGGGCTGGAGGAAGCCCCAGGTATGTATAGTTCATCCTCTCTGGTTCCCTTTAACAGTATGTTGTCTTCTTAGATAGAGAACTATCACTAGCGATGATTAATGGTTAGTTTGCCGTGATAAGGCAAGCAATCAGATGCTGCAGTACTCAGTTCTTGCTTGGATTAAGTACACTACTCTGTGATCTCGATCTTCTTCAAGACAAGCAGCTCTTGATGAAAGCCTATCCTGAAAAATGAGCGCTCTGCTCACAGGAATACTGCACTCCTTAACTTGTACTCCAGTAAAGGGAAATCACAGAGTTTGCAAACACAAACTTGGAAACAAGACAACATACAGGCCAGGTGTTCCTTTATAGACTGTATCCCAGGAATCAGTCCAATTCGTTCAAGGGCAGATGAGTTTTACGACTCGTATCTCATCCATTAAAGGTAAAATGATACTACATGCATTTTGATCCAAATCCACGGACGTGTCATAACTGTGACTCGCCAACCCTGGAGAACACGACTATTTTGGCCGAAACCCCAGCCAAAAAGCAGAATAAACATTCTGGAGGTGTAAATTCTAGTCGTTAGATGGTGTATTAGGGTCAGCGCAGCATACATGGAAAAATAATCACCATGTGTGTCCTCTATATTTTAATACACCTTATTTTGTGTGTGAGTCCGGTTTATCGTTTCAGCGCTGATTAATTCACTCTACATTGGAGGATATATGAACATCATCCAACTCTATGTTGGCTGAGTTAACCCATAATAACAGTTACTCCAGCTGAAGATTTTTCATGTGTATGTAGGCGGGAGGGTGTCCCAAGGCAAAACCACAAGGATTAACATCCCCCTGGGAATGTCTAGGCGTCAAGCCAATCAAAGGGAATTCTGGGATCTTCTGAGCAGCCTACTGCAGGAGCATGAGATAAATGGGTTAGGATAAGTGTTCTGAAACTTGGGATCTAAAGCCAAAGTCAAACATAAAACATGATGGTGGAAAACGATACTCAATAACCCAAAGAACAAAGGACTTCAGCCCATAGCTAAAGCTTGGCATATGTACACTATTTAGTCATCATAGGATATGCAAAGGATTATCTGTCAACTACCATTACTGATTGATAAAAGTATATGTATGATCAGCAGGAGATAGATGCTAAAATGCACTGCTGGACCATCTTTTGTTAGGCCAAGAGTTTTGAAACTTGGGATCTAAAGCCAAAGTGAAACATAGAACATGATGGTGGAACACGATACTGAATAAGCCAAAGAACAAAGAACTTTAACCCACAGCTAAAGCTTGGAATATCAACACTGTTGAGTCAGCACTGAGCATGCAAAGCATAATCTGTCAATTATCATTATTTTTATTATTTGTTGTATTTAATAAGCTCCAACATATTATGCAGCGCTGCACAATAGATAAATGGATTAACTTACAAATTAGGACATACAAGGAGATCACAACAAAACAAGATCATACAAATGTTTTTGATAACAGTAGTTTAGGGTCTTTGCTCAAAGTTCAGTCTGGCCTAGTCCACAAAAGGGGTGTCAGACAGTGAGACTGCATAATCAAGCTGGAAACACTAGAGTGGAGGGCCCTGCCAGAGGCTTATGGTGGCCATACACTTATAGATGTACAGCAGATTCAACCATCAGATAGATTCCTGTCAGATGCCTGTCAGGTCGAATATGTGTATGGGTCCCCTTACAATCTAGAGAGTGAGGGTAGAGACAATAGGGTGCACAGCAGAACATATTATGGTACTGATTCAGCAGGTTAGGCAAGCATGAAAAGGTGAGTTTTGAGGGCTCATTTGAAAGAAATAAAAGGTGGGGGTGAGTCTGATGGCTGGTGGGAGCAAGTTCCAGAGAGTGGGGGCAGCCCTAGTGAAGTCCTGCAGTGGTGCATGGGAGTGAGATATGCGTGGTGTGAACAGGCACAGGTCATTGTGGGATCAGAGGGGGCAGGCTGGTATGCACCTGTGGACAAGATCGGAGATGTAGGTCGGGCAGGTCCTGTGCACTAATTTCTAGGCCAAGCACGGAATTTTTATCCTAAAGCGGATGGGGAGCCAGTGGAGGGCTTTACAGAGGGGAGTTGTAGAGGTGCTGCGATGAGAGGAGTTGATCAATAACTAATAGGCGAAACTATATGTATGGTCACTTTAGCCATGTAACATATTAATTCCTAATGAGAGAGGCACAGGACCTTTTGCTGTGGGAGAAAACAGTATAATAATGGTCATCCAGGAAACCCAATCCTATATAGCATTATATGATTTTACTGCAGGAAAGCTGAAAGGGTCATAACTTTTGGTCTGTTTTATAGTTTAAAAGACAGAGTGGGGTTTTAGAACTGAAACTATAACAGTATAATCCAATCTTATAAAAAAAAAGCTATATAACTGAAAATAAAAATATGAGACTATTTTCTTTGCTTCTAATATTCTATCCCTTATCCGTACTACACATGCAATTCATTGGGCCTGATCTGATTCACTTTTTATCTAAGTTTTCTCCTAGGTGATATTTTCACACGTTATTATTAAAATGCCTTTTAAGCCACCAGCAGGCAAGAAAATACTCTGAACAAATTATGACAGTACTTTTCCCCCTACTTTTTGGTACTTTTTCAGTTGCAGAGTGCTGAAAAGTTATTTAACCAGAAGATAAAAAATTATTTCCTAGGAGAAAACTTAGGAGAAAAACTGAATTGGATGGGGCCGATTATCAGCTTCAGTTTTGCTTTAAAGAGAAACAAACAGACCATCAGGGGGCGCTGTATGACTGATATTGTGGTGAAACCTCTCCCACAAGTAACCCCTCCCACAAGAAAAGTTCAAACTTTTGGCAGTTTCCTGTCTGTGAACCTTGATGCATTGTGGGAAATAGCTGTTTACAGCTGTTTCCAACTGCCAAAAACCCATGCAGCAGCTACATCACCTGCCAACAGTAAAAATGTTCACTGGAGTTCCTCTTTAAATGTATAACCTGAAGACACATTTGTTGGTTGTTTGATGGAGACAGAAATGTGAGATTGCTAAATTATTTTGTTTAATTTGTATCAGCAACTGTAATTGTATAAACAAAGTAAATGTATTTCCTATTATGTGAAATTCAGGATATTTTTCACAGGGAATGAGTTTGTTTTAGCCATGGGGACGAGTGGTTGGCTTTAGTGTTTTGGCATCAGGGCCGGGCCGAGGCATAGGCTGAAGAGGCTCCAGCCTCAGGGCGCAGTGTAGGAGGGGGCGCACAATTCATTCAGTTGTCATTCCTAATTGTGTTTGAAGCAGAAAGAAATAAGAAAAGGGGATACATAGCAGTGACTGCAAGCCAGATAACTAGATATTAAGGTGTTGGGGAGGTTGTGGGCCCTGTGGCACCTCTTAGTCTAATAGCAATCAGTGTGTGAAGGCTGGGGTGGGAGGGATGGAGGGGCGCACTTTGGTGTCTCAGCCTTGGGTGCTGGAAGACCTTGTCCCGCCTCTGATTGGCATGTGTGGTGGAGAGCCAGGCATGGGAGTGTGCATACAATCACTGTTAGAGAACTAGGGTAAGGTATTTCTGTAACATCTCTTGAGCTTGGTAGCCCGGCGAGTGTGCTTACATCTTTAGTAGATCAGACCCTCAGGCTCAACCCAGATTTCCTCCTGAGCAGGAGCTTAAATATGAATTAGCGATCAGGAACTGGATAACTTGCTTTAAGTGCATCCAAACCTCAGGAGGACCGAGCTGCAGATTTGAATGCCGGGAAATAAATTTGTAATGTAAATGAATTTGGAATCTGCCATCGGAATATCTTATAATATGCTGTATGTTAATACTTAGTACAGTGGGATTTGAGGTCTCCAAATGAAGTTCAACAGAGTTGCACAACATATCATTTTTGAAAAATTACTACCGGTATATAGATGTAAACATCCCACAGATGAGAGCTGGTTTACTCTCCCTGCCTGTGTTCAACAGTTTGTTCACATTCTGGCCAAGTGTGCAGGGAGTGTAGCAGGTTTTCTCTACCCAGTATTATCCTGTCATAATAATAACACATAAGTCACATGAGATCGGCATCTATGACATGCTTAGTGAAGGTGCAAGGATGCTTGGGCTAAGTGTTAAAGCTCAACTCCACCCAAATCTTTTATTTTCAGAGCAGAAAATGGATATAAACTCTTCTGGTATTTTTATCATGGTCATGGCTCCCATTAAAGAGATTGTCCTTACTTTACAGATGGCAAATCTCTTCAACAGGACATTTTTTGTTGTTGACAATGTTGATTTTACCCTGGTAACACTCACTTCCTTTTCTTCTTGTGACACGAGGACTTAAATTACGACATTTTGAAAATTTGTGTCAAAGTCACAACCCAGCCATTATTATATACTCACTCTATACACTCCTACATTCACCTTCAGTCCGGTAGCCACTGTGTTTAACAATCTATCTAGGACCATAGCAGTAACCAAAAAAGTAATTGCGGCTGTTATGCGGCAAGAATTATTTTTGGTCAGGGGCGAAGCAATAGGGGGTGCAGAGGTAGCGACCGCATCGGGGCCCTTGGGCCAGAGGGGCCCCATAAGGCCCTCCCTCAACTACAGTATTAGCTCTCTATTGGTCCTGTGCTCATAATAATCACTTCTATAGATACTTTGAATAGTGGTAATCATTAACACACTGTTCCCCATCCCCTTCTTGCACCTCTGATACTGTAGTTGCCATTGGCAGGTTTTGGGGCGGCGTATCAGTTGTTATGTATAGAGTGCTTGGGGGGCCCCATTGTAAAACTTTCATCGGGGCCCACAGCTCCTTAGCTACGTCACTGTTTTTGGTGTCTTCCTTGCCCTATGACTTGCAGGATATGGTACTTGAAGGAAACAGCAGGTCTTAGGGCGGTAGTGTTGGAAAATTGTAGTGCAGGATTAAGAAAATCATTGGTTACTCACAGACACAGAGATTGCAGGGAAATCATGCTAACTGTTGTAGCATTTCTCAGGGGCACGTACATTGAATATCATGAAGCTACTCCCTTGCAGGAAGTGACATCTCTGTCACAAGACAATAATTGTGTATTTGGGATACCTGCTGTCCTTCAACTGCAAGGTCTGTCTCCATGGGGGAGAGCAGCTACTATCGCTGCCTCCACACAATTTATGCACTGCATGCTGAAGTGAGGGTACTAAGGGTAGACTACTTTAGCCACTCATATGGAGAAAAGTGCTATTGCTGAAGGGCCAGGGATCCTATCTAAATTTTGCTGTGCAGCCCCATGGCTTCTACCAGGCACATGCACTGGGGAGGGGCTCTGGATGCTCAAGCACCCCCCTTTTGTGTGACCCACTACCCTAGGCTCTTCCACCGGCGTTTCCTCCTTATTATAAGTGTGGAGTCTGTGGTGTTTGGAATGGATTGGAGGGTTACAGCAGACTTGCAGTAAGTAACTTATACTCACTGGTCACCAACAGATGCAGGAGTCCACGCACCACAGGCACCAACAAGTAGGAAGTTCCTCAAAGCTTGGGGTCTTCATGGCAACTGAGCACTGCGCATGTCATGTAGTGTTGTTGCCCTCCTGATGTCATGACAGTGGAGACGCGGCTGCCAAAGAGACAGCAATGAGGAGGAGGAAAGGAGCGGCCACTGGTGACAGATCTGAGTGACTCCACTCCACTATGTGTGTCAAGTGGAGGGTCTCAGGGGGATGGTTTGGGACAGTAGGAGGGCCTTATTTCTACGGTTTGGTACCACTGCGGGGGGGTTAAAGTGGGTTGGGTGGAAGGTCCCCCACCACTTGTTGGTACTATTGTGCATTTTGGGGGGGGGGGGGGGGGGGGCTTTTTTAAATTTGAGCACACCCCACTTAAAGAGGACCCCCACAGTAAATACTAAAATCCAGCAGCGTGCAAATAGAACAAAGTTATATTTACCAGGGAAGCCTTGTCCTGCGATTCTGTCCCGAAGTCCCTGCATCACCCAACTTCCAGCACCTGGCCCCACCTCCTCTCTCTCCGCAGAGAAAAATGCCAAACTATTTACTAAAGAGGAGGCAGGGCCAGGCCCCGGAAGCTAGGTGATGAAGGGACTTCGGGACGGCATCGTAGGACAAGGCTTCTTGGGTAAATATAACTTTGTTTTACTTGCAGGCTTTTGGATTTTAGTATTTACTCTAGAGGTCCTCTTTAAGGACTCTCTGTACAGCCCTGGTTTGTACAACCCCTATCGGTGTTGGGCACTTAGGCCACTGCTGCCATAACTCAACCTCTACTGTATCTACACAGACAGGAGTTTGAACTTGTGTGAGATCTTCCACAATCCAAAACTATGCATAGTATATACCAACACTATACACTCCACCATCCAATTTCCTTTAGGAATGACACATTCTTCTCCCATTCTTCAGGTTCCATCTGTTCCCAGCCTTCCTACCTGACTCACATCTGAGCACCGTTTCCTTCCTCAGGGTGGTAATTACATTCCCGTGTACAGCGGTCACATCAAAGTTTGTGATAATAAAAAACGATTTTTCGATTACAGCTCGTAACTGACATCTTTCAGCTTGAGTTTGGAACAATTTGCATAACACAGACTTTCCAGCTAAATACTGTAATCACAGTGTGCGGAGCTGTGCAACCTCCGTGTCACCAACGTCAAACAATAACTTCAAACAGCGCATAAATCAACTGATGGGAAAGAAGAACAAAAGAAGTGATGTATAAATAGAACTTAAGTGTATAATGTGATAATAACCAACTATCTCACAATTACTGGTAACGGAAAGTACAAATACAAAACTTCCAACTGCCCATCTTGTGAAGCCATATTTCTCGGTTCCTTTTTACTATGCAACTTCCTGTTTTAGCTCTGATGTGCATTCCCCTGCATATGTATTAAAGTGTACCTGAGTCGACATGTGACATGATATGATAAACGTGTATGTACAGTGCAAAACATATTAACCTTTAACCCCCTTGCCGTTACAATTCTGGCGGCAAGGGGGCAGCGCAACACTTTTTAATTTTTTTTTTTTAAATCATGTAGCGAGCCCAGGTCTCGCTACATGATAGCCGCTGACAAGCGGCATCCCCCTATCCACTCTGATCGCCTACGGCGATCAGAGTAAGCAGGAAATCCCGTTCAGAACGGGATTTCCTGCTGGGCTTCCCCGGTCGCCATGGCGACCGGGCGGCATGACGTCACCGATGTCATGGACGTCTGGACGTCAGAGGGAATCCCGATCCACCCCTCAGCGCTGCCTGGCACTGATTGGCCAGGCTGCGCAAGGGGTCTGGAGGGGGGGGGGGGGCGGCGGGTAGCGGCAAATCGGCGGTGAGCGGCGGCGATCGGAAACTGCACGCAGCTAGCAAAGTGCTAGCTGCGTACAGGACACAAAAAATTCGAAAATCGGCCCAGCGGGGCCTGAGAAATCCTCCTACGCAGGTTACCCCGAGGTGAGCTCAGGATAACCGGCATGGAGGTTAAATGACCGCTGCACGCCAATTGGCATTAATGCGGCGGCAGCCCCAGGACCGTCTAACGCCAATCGGCTTGTTGTCCTGGGGGCGTGTTTAGCAGGAGATGGCGTGTGCCAATGCCCCATCCCCTCCTCGCAGTCCTTATTTACAGAAGTCACAGATGCTATTTTCACACATTCCTTCTGGATAACCTCTTTGAAGCAGTTGTCCTAACTACCCACCCCCCTCTGTTGATAAAAGGCTTTGTTTACTTATTGCTAATGAGTGCAATAAAACAATTACTTACGACCTTAGCTGCCTGAAATCTCTGCAGATGAGTTGGATGGGCAGGCCTGCTGAAGTAGGCCAATAAAACCTCTGCTAAACTTTAAGTGTAAAAAAAAATTGGTAAAATGGAAGTTTTTGCATTTTTAATGTGCTATTGAGAATGCCCTGGGTGCTAAAAATAGTGCTCGGTTCACTTTAATACTGTTAAATTAATCTAGTTATTGTAAATGGACAGTGTTCCCTTTAATAGTGTAAAATGAATCTGCCAGTTTACACATCTGATTAGCAACAGGGGATCCTCAATTTTGTAAGACACTTAAATAAGATGGTAATTATGATGTAATTATATGACATCATCATGCCTGATACAATATTGTGAGTTTGCAGGAAATCTTTGGGAAGTCTGCTGTTATATTGCATGTTATGACTTATTACAAGGTTACAATCTACAAGAATTTCCAGTAATTCTATTGGAACGCATACCACTAATTGGACAATCCCCACCACTGAGTTTAGGCGTAGAGAAGAACCACTTTGCATAAACGGCAAAGAAGACAACGGGGGAGGAGTCTCAACGATTTACTGCAAGTACAAAATTACTGAGCAGATCAGGTCATCCAGACAAATCAGGGATCCACTGTGAATACCAACACAAATGATGATAGAAAGAGGTTAAAAATTAAATTAACATGCTCATTTCAAACAGTAGTACCATAGTGAAAGAGGACAGTCAGTGTACTTCACACAGCCTGCTTATAGCAAAAAAGGACAGTCACTGTTCATCATACAGCCTGCTTACAGGGGACCACTAGACACTAGAGAACACTCTATTGGGGAGAAGGGGGGACCACTAGACACCAGGAAACCCTATGTATGGGAGGTTGGACCACTAGAACCAGGGAACACTTTATGTGGGTGGGGGGACCACAAGACACCAGAGAATGCTATATGGCAGGGAGAGGGGACCACTAGACAGCAGAGGACCCTATATATGGAATGATAGGTGGACCACTAGACACCAGGAAACACTACATGCAGAGAGAGCGGTGACCACTAGTCTCCAGGGAACCCTATATGGGGGAGAGAGAGGAGACCACTAGACAACAGGAAACACTATGTGGGGAGGAGGGACCCCTTGACTATCACAAAATGCTTTATGGTTGAGATATTCACTAGACCTGCAGGGAACCTACATGGGGATGGGGTGGATCACTAGGTTACCAGGGAAAACTTTGTAAGGGGGGCATCCACTAGAGGGGACTGCTAGAACACCAAAGAAAGCTGTAAGGAGCACAGGCTGCAGACCAGAGGGCATTAAGTTGAATGATTTAATGGAATATTCTCCCTAATTATCTTTGGGGGGGGGGGACCCCTGCTTATTGATGTGAAATGCTAAATATGCCTAAATATGTTTGGGGGAATGTGTTGCTTTGTATGTGAATGTACGTTGTCATATTAACTGATACCTGTGGGGAAGGGTACCATTTCCCGAGTGTGCCCATATCTGAGGGGCCCATAATCTGTGATGATGTCTCAGAGTCTAAATCTCATAAAATGGATGCTCTCTAAATCAGTGGCGTATCTAAGGAATTTGACACCTGGTGCTGATTATTTACAGCCAACCAGGGTCGGATTTAGCATAAGGCACTGTAGGCATGTGCCCACAGGCACCTGATGGTGCAAAGGCGGCTCACTCCCCTCCCCAAGTGCTTCCCTCCTGCCTTACGCATGCAAAGTACTGAGCGGAGGGTAAATGAGAGGTTACTCACCGAGGTCTCTGCATTCCACTGACCGGATATCCCTTCAGTCAGGGGCACCTATAGCTACCTAATACTTGTGGGCACCTCTAGCTACTTAATACTGATGATATCTCTGGCTACCTAATACTAAAGGGCACCTGTAGCTATCTATGACAGGCAGGGGAAGTAAGGGAGACGTGACAGCTGAGACAGCCAACACACTTGCGGTGCGGTTTGGCGAGTGTTTGTAGGTTCTTGGAGGGTGAAGTCTAGGGTGCCAGAACATCTGTGCCTATGGCTCCTGAGATGTAAATCCGGGCCTGCAGGCAACAACCCAACAGCAGACTGCCCTGCATCATTGATTAATTACTCTGATCAGGACAAATAATCAATAGTCTAGGGCACTCTGGAATTACAGCAGCCAGTGATCATGGCTACTAATGACAGACAGGGCCGGATTTGTACTCTTTATCGCCCAAGGCCACTGTCACCAGCCGCCCTTCTTCAGTATAGGTAGCGAGATAACCCCCTCTCCCCTTCCCTCCAGTATAAGTAGCCAGATGACCCCTTTCCCTCCAGTATAGGTAGCCAGATGACCCCTTCCCCTTTCCCTCCAGTGTTGGTAGCCAGGTGACTCCCTTAATCCCTCCTTTTCCCACCCCCTTTTCAGTATAGGTAGCCAGCTTGCCTTCACACTGCAGCAGCCATCTGTGTCACTTATTTCTTCGCTCGTCTCCAGTGCAGAAGCTTCCTTTTCCTTTCCGTCTCCAATGCTGCCCAAGTCCGTAGCCGCCGGCCACAATGCAAACGTGCAGAGAGAGCAAGGTGGTTGCTGCACAGGCGGCTAGCAGCAGAGTACCATGGTCAGGCGCTCACCTGATCTCCCTGCATTGCAGCATTTGCAAGCTTGCAAATGCTGCACCAGTTTAGCCTGCTGCTCTGGTGCCCTTGCTCCTGTGGTGCCCTAGGCCCTGGCCTAGGAGGCCTTTTCCTAAATCCGGCCCTGATGACAGACATCTTCTGAAACACATCCTGCCACCTCTCCCTGCTAATATCCCAGCTGCAGCACAGCCATCCTTCTCTCCACTCACCCTGTTGCTCTGCACATTCACTCACTGCAGGCTGTGTGTAAAGAGCAAGGAGACACATTGCTCACAGGACAGAAAGGGGGAGGGGTGCTACATGTAGTGCAGGAAGTAGTACAGTCCACTGCACTGCCTGCTGCTATTTTCCTGAATGTTGCCAAAACTATGAAAAAATGTCCCAGGTGGAAGAACACAGTGGCTGAGCACAACAGCAGCACCCCTGGCCATGGCTACACCCGGTGCTGTGAGCACCTGTTGCCCTATGTTAGGTACGCCACTGGTTTTAAATATATCTGCTGTGCAGAAAAAAGAACCAGACAGAGGTACTACAGAACAGCTAAAACAGGCATGAGCGGTAGAATAGAGTAGCCATTTCTAGTATGGAAATAGCTGCCTGTGTAAATAAAGTAAGGCAAAAGATTTCCACTACATTACTTGTTCTAGATTTAAATAAAGCATCTCCAAGTTCTGTCTGTCTGACTTTAGGAGAGGAAATGTCGGAATGCTCTGAGGGAGTCGGCACTGTAACCGTTCAGTTACCTCTGTGTCTGTGAGGGAGAGTTCCCACAAGGGCCGATTACAAGAAGCTCATGAAGTCTCTATCAACCTCCAGCCTATTCCCCTGCAACCTTCCATCGTTTTAAGTTAGGCTAATGAAGTAAAAATACGAATTGTCATAATCTGGCTATATCGTCTGTGTGAGATACATTAACTTTAATGTGAAATTTGCATTTGCTAATGAATCTGCTTCATTAATTCCAACTGCGGTCCAAACTTTCCTCTTTAGTTTTGAGCAGCGTGAGACAAGGCTGGAATCTCTGCTGGCCTGATTATTATTATTATCCTCGCTGTTGGGGAAAATGTATTTTAGATGCAGTCCAAATGACACCAAAGCCTCTGAAGTGGTTGTAACGTGTCATCGTACGGTAACTAACAAGGGACAAGGGGCGTATCGTCAGTGGCCCAGGCCCCCCCAGCCTAGACCTAGACTTTGTTGTCCATATTTCTTCCCCCTCCACCCCCTTCCTTCCATTCTGCGCAGTAAATGCAGGGAGTGCTGCTTTATTTGCTTTATTCACCTATTCCAAATCTATACTGTATCGGGTCTCTTCCATCTTTGGGCATCAGCGCGCTCTATACTGACATCATCTTTTGGCTCCTGTTGCATGTCATGTCATCAGGAGCCTCAGGGGGGACAGCATAGAGCATGGACAGCACTGTGGCATAGTGGTTAGCGCTTTCGCCTTGCAGCGCTGGGTCCCTGGTTTGAATCCTAGCCAGGTCAACATCTGCAAGGAGTTTGTATGTTCTTCTCGTATCTGTGTGGGTTTCGTCCAGGCACTACAGTTTCCTCCCACATCCTAAAAACATACATATAAGTTAATTGGCTACCCCCTAAATTGTCCCTATGATACATGTATTACAGGATACATATATAGACATATAACTATGGTAGTGATTAGAGTGTGCTCCCCTCTGAGGGACAGTTAGTGACAAGACAATATGCTCTGTGCAGTGCTGTGTAATATGTTGGCGCTATATAAATACTTAAATAATTAAATAATGCATATGCCCAGAGAAAGAAGAGACCAAGTACAGCATGGTCCTCTTGGACTAGGTACATATACAGCTCCCTGTGGTTATTATGCACAAGGGGTGGAGGAGAAGAGGGTGCCTATAGCCTGCAGGGCTTTATGTTCCAGGCCCCCACAGTAGCTGTGGCTAGTGCCCTTAGCTTAGAAAATTACCCAACATGTTAATATTTACATTTTGTTAAAGAGACTCTGAAATCGGGTTTTTACCTTTTATTTATGTTAAAGGATACTGCAGCCGAAAGGCTGCAGAGAGATAAAACCTGCATTGTGTAGGTAAAGAAAAGTACATACTCACCGCTCCCCTCGCTCCCTGCCGTCGGGTCCCGCTCGTCAGCCACAGCTCCCGGTACTGGCCGACTCTCCTGACCCCTGACCCGGACATACTGCGCCGCACATGCGCAGTATGTCCTGTAATCTTCGCTTCTGGCGTCGCATCATGACGCCAGAAGTACGGACACTCCCCCGCCTCCTGCGTGTGCACTCCAGCGGCTTCACTATAAAGCTACATGCTAGCTTTATAGTGAAGCTGCTGGAGCGCACACGCAGGAGGCGGGGGAGTGTCCGTACTTCTGGCGTCATGATGCGACGCCAGAAGCGAAGATTACAGGACATACTGCGCATGTGCGGCGCAGTATGTCCGGGTCAGGGGTCAGGAGAGTTGGCCAGTACCGGGAGCTGTGGCTGACGAGCGGGACCCGACGGCAGGGAGCGAGGGGAGCGGTGAGTATGTACTTTTCTTTACCTACACAATGCAGGTTTTATCTCTCTGCAGCCTTTCGGCTGCAGTATCCTTTAAGCATGTTTGCCCCTGTTAAAATGAACAGCAGAACGAGGGTTTTTAACCCCCCAAATCCCCTGTGCAAAATCCACGACTTTCTTGGTCGTGGATTTTGCTGCCCAGGGAGGCAGAGCTTTCAGCTGCAGCTCTGCCTCCATGTGCATCTATCAGCGCTGATCGCCGCCTCTCCCCGCCCCTCTCAGTGAAAGAAGACTGAGGGGGGCGAGGAGAGGCGGCGATCCGTGCTGATGGATGCGTGTAGAGGCAGAGTTGCAGCCGAAAGCTCTGCCTCTATATGGAAGGAGCCCGGCAATGTGCCCCAGGGGATTTGGGGGGTAAAAAACCCTGATTCTGCCGTGGAATAGTGGCAATTTAACAGGGGCAAACATGCTTAACATAAATAAATGGTAAAAACCCGTTTCTAAATTGGCTTCAGAGTCTCTTTAAAAGAGGGTGTGGGCCTCAAAAAATAAGCTCTCAACTGGTCCAATTTGACCCATAAGCCCGACTGCCACTGTAATCTGCCCCTACTGTTCTCACGATTCACTTGAAGTGCCACTAAAGGTGAGGAGAGGATGTCCATGTGCCCAAACGTTAGTGCTGGGTCTTGATCTTCAATCGCTAAAGACCCAGACAGCGCTCCAACCCTTTACTGCTAAATTTAGGCACCTTCTCTTTTATTTATTCCACCAATTAGTAAAATTGGATGAATTAAATTCATGTTTATTTGATGACTCATGCAGGTTCACACAACACTGTCTCTTAGCATGGCTGATTATTGCTGCCTCGTCCCTGATGAATATTCATTGTTTATAATCATTTCATATTAATGTGCTTGTCAGCTTCAGCACCGCTTAAAGCTTCACACTTGCTAGAGCCGGTTATGAGCAACGATGCTGCGCTGAAAAGTCAAACGAGTGATTGTTTAGTCCTGATAAAGTAACTCACTGAAAATTTGCTTAAAGCAGACCTGAATTCAAAACTTCCTCTCTGTTCTAAAAGGTACGCAACAGCATAATAACCTTTAAAAAAACCATTTCCTTGTTACAGCTAATAGAGCCCCTATAGAGATGCTACAGTGTTGTCACTTCCTGGTATCCTGGGAGCATGGAAGGGGTTAACCTCCTGTGTTTACATATTAGCAGACAACTCAAATTACACTAGCACATTACGTACTGAGAAGGTAGCATTAGATAGGCTGTTCTCTATAAACATAGGTTTCACACAGAGTGGATTTCTTTGTGTTTTCCATGTCTCCTCTTCAAGAGTTCAGGTCTACTTAATGCAGTTGAGTATTACAGTGTAAATTATACTTCCAGATACTGTTAAAATATTGGTAAGTACAGATTACATGCATTTGAACATCAGAAGGAGGCACATACATTGTGTGCGGTTGTTATGTCATTCAAATGTATTCATTAAAACAAGGCGCAGGGTTCTTGCATGGAGGTTTGTTAATCTCTGAAATGGAAGATTATTATCTTGTAAATCCATAAAAGATAAGTAGTAACAAAGCGACCTGATACAATACTTATTAAAGGCTGAATTAAATTAATTTACATTTAGTCACCATCATTAGGGACGCTTATTTGGATTACGCGGAATTGAATTTTTCACATTTTCTAATCGGAAAATGGAAATCAGATTTATGTGGAAGTACCGCATTACCAAAACTCTGCAATTTTAGCCCAATCACAGAAATCGGAAGCATTGGACCAATCCGTGGTAATTTAAGACCAATCACAGGATTAGGATACTACCGAGTATTCCCGACTCTTGTGATTGGCCTAAAATTTTCTTGGTATTCCGATTACTGTGATAAAATTCTGCACTCTCTGATTGATCCAATACTTCTGAGTCAACTTGGAAGTTTTTGGCCAATCAGAGAATGCAAAGAATGACAAAAAAAAAAAAAACTCCTCGGGAATCAGTAATCGGCAATGACGGAAATCAGAAATTCCGCTGAATCAGAAATCAGCCTTTCCGACAATCCCTAACCATCATACAAGCAAAAAAAATGTGATCTCTATTCAATCCTCTATCAACAGATTTGAACAACTGTATACATTTCCCAGACCAAGCTGTCCCTCTGTGATTTGAAGTCACTATTAGTACAGTAACCAGATCAGATGGCCACTCAATCTATGTCACTGGCAAGAAGAATGAGCTGGTACTAGAAGATAATTGTGATTGTTGTTTATAGTGAAGCTGCTCTAGTTCATACACTGATGCAGAGTTTGCTCTGGCAATGTTGTATTAACCTCCAGGGGAAATACATGAATGAGTATTCCAACACTCTGAGCATCAATGGCCACATCATTCAGGTGAGTCTTCATCACTTCTGTACGACCCTTGTAATGTAAAGCCTTACAGTGTGACCTGTACTGAGGCCATGGCCTTTATTCAAATTAATGTTGCTTCAAAGTTTTCCCCTAGGGGATAAGTATTCATCTTCTGGTTAAAACAACATTTCAGCCCTCTGCAATTTAAAAAAGTAAAAAATAGGTAATCAAGTTCTGTCTTAAATGCATTTTATTGATAAAGTGTGACAATATCACCTAGGAGAAACTTACAAGAAAAAGTTAATTATGTAATGACAGTGTACGCTAATAAATACACACTATATTACAAGTCCTTCATACTCATATTAACCCATTGCATACAATTTTTTAAATATCTGTTCAATTTAAGAATTGCAATCAATTTACTGATTGTAACATTTCAAAAATATGACCAATGTACCACACACCTATGTTCGACATTTCCCCAATTATGATAAAAATGATTGGAAACTCTGACAAAATTGCTTGGGTTTGTATATTAATAAATTGACAATCTAACACACACCATACAATCTTTAGAAAGATTGAAGAAAAATATCTGGTATTCCGGATCGATAAAAATCGAAGAAAATGGTAAATCTGATCAGATTTTTTAGTCGAATGAAAAAAAAAAGCTTTCGATTTTTTCGTGAGATCCGATCGTTTTTATCGAATTGCCGTTAAATCGGATCATTTTGTAGTATCATGTGTTGCCACCTTAAAGCGGTTTAAAACCCTGACATAATATTCAATAAAAACATGTTTACCTACTTTTTATATGTCATACTGTTATCATATTTCCATTTGTGCATAAGTTTTATTATTCATTTAGAAGTACAGACCCACCAGCAAATTCATGGTGACCCAGAACTCATTGGAGTGTGTAAGGGACTACAATGGTCCTAAAAGCCCCCTTACTAAAATGCTAAGAAAAACAAAAGTTTGCTTTCTTAAAACAGAAAGAATTTGCGATAATTCAGGTTGGAGTGAGCTTGAGATGTCTCCCAGTGCATCACTGCTGAATGGTTAATTTGCATGTATTCAGCAGTGATGCACTGGGAGACATCTCAAGCTCACTCCAACCTGAATTATCGCAAATTCTTTCTGTTCTATTCATTTAGAAGTTATTGGTTTCTAAAAGTACAGTTCTTTGCTTTGTGAGCTGACTTTGCATTTTATTAATAACTGGTTTTATTCGTTGCTGTTTTGCAGGGGAGACAAGCTTTCAGTGTCTCTGTCACCAGCAGCTCCTGCACAGTCAGATAATGTGTCACATTCCTCACTTGTTATCTTGTGTTTACTTAATGTATCTGTAACGATCGGTGTCAGCACACAGAGAGAATCTGATCATTGATGATCTGCAGAATCATCAATAATACAGATGTATACTTGATTATGGATGATCTGCAGAATCACCAATAATACAAGTATGACTAACCTCTGGACACCTAATAAAGTGTAAGTGTTTGGTGTAACTGTAGGCTATCTCCCGTGAGGCGGGAGATACAGGCAGCTTGGCCGAGAACCACCTGAGGGGCAGGTGGCTCTGGGAAGTGCAGGGACTATCTCCTTGAGAATAGTGAGAACCTGGCAACCAGGGATATCTGGATATCAGATATAGGCTGTACTGCAGCCAGGGGACTCCAGGGGAAGAGGCCACTGGCTGCTAACCGGCCGGACTCTCTGAGGAGCAGGAGTCCTAGTTGCAACTGACACTTGGTGGAATTGTGTCACTGCTAGTACAGATAGACTGAGCACTCAAGGGGTGAGTGACAGCCTGGAAGGTCGGGCAGACCAGGTCGGCAACACACGAACAGATAAGGTACAGAGACAGAAAGCTGATTCGGTAAACGGGTACAGGCAGGGTCTGGCAACAGGTAGGCAGATATGCAGAGGTACCGAATCAGAAAGCAATAGAGAGGTCGACAGAGCAAATAGTCATAACAGAAATAGAGCAGAGTCCTAGTCTGAGGTGTGAGGTCCGTGGTCTCGACACCCAGGAACTAGTCTAAAGTATAACACAGTAATGACACAGTAATCCTAAGCTTGAGTGTGAGGTCCTTGGTCACAACACCCCAGAACTGGTCTAAAGTATAACACAGCAATGACACAGTAATCCTAAGGTTGGGTGTGAGGTCCTTGGTCACAACACCTTGGAACTGGTCTAAAGTATAACACAGCAATGACACAGTAATCCTAGGCTTGAATCAATTAACCCTTCGCACACTCACATGCAAATGTTCAAACAAATGCATTCACAGATTCACTCATCCAGGCACCACTGTTATCCCTACAGCTAAATTAAAAGCCAGGGTTTTAGTTCACAGAAGAATGCATTCTTATGCTTAGTCACCTATACTGCGTAGAAGTACCCAGGTAAACATAGGTGTCCTAACTCTGGCCCTGTAACATGCATAGTGCAGACATGCAAACACATTCATTGCATCAAACCTATCAATGGATTAGGAGCACACATCCTAACTTCCTCTCCTGGGAAAGACAGTGCATCTTACCAATCGCACAAGGGAGCTAACGTTATGTGTCCATGTGCACCATGCGCATACACCAGCATAAGCTGTCTGCATGCTGACAAACATACAGGGAAAGGGGGGAGTGCACCGAATTGGACCCTAGCCACAGGGGTCAATGATAAGAATAAACATACATATATCCAGGCACATCGCCTCTAGTTAGGACATTAAATAAATTATTAGGGAAAGGGAGGTGCTGAAGGGGGTGTGGCTAGAAACAGCAAAAATCAATTAACCGTTCGCACACTCACATGCAAATGTTCAAACAAATGCATTCACAGATTCACTCATCCAGGCACCACTGTTATCCCTACAGCTAAATTAAAAGCCAGGGTTTTAGTTCACAGAAGAATGCATTCTTATGCTTAGTCACCTATACTGCGTAGAAGTACCCAGGTAAACATAGGTGTCCTAACTCTGGCCCTGTAACATGCATAGTGCAGACATGCAAACACATTCATTGCATCAAACCTATCAATGGATTAGGAGCACACATCCTAACTTCCTCTCCTGGGAAAGACAGTGCATCTTACCAATCGCACAAGGGAGCTAACGTTATGTGTCCATGTGCACCATGCGCATACACCAGCATAAGCTGTCTGCATGCTGACAAACATACAGGGAAAGGGGGGAGTGCACCGAATTGGACCCTAGCCACAGGGGTCAATGATAAGAATAAACATACATATATCCAGGCACATCGCCTCTAGTTAGGACATTAAATAAATTATTAGGGAAAGGGAGGTGCTGAAGGGGGTGTGGCTAGAAACAGCAAAAATCAATTAACCCTTCGCACACTCACATGCAAATGTTCAAACAAATGCATTCACAGATTCACTCATCCAGGCACCACTGTTATCCCTACAGCTAAATTAAAAGCCAGGGTTTTAGTTCACAGAAGAATGCATTCTTATGCTTAGTCACCTATACTGCGTAGAAGTACCCAGGTAAACATAGGTGTCCTAACTCTGGCCCTGTAACATGCATAGTGCAGACATGCAAACACATTCATTGCATCAAACCTATCAATAGATTAGGTACCTGGGTACTTCTACGCAGTATAGGTGACTAAGCATAAGAATGCATTCTTCTGTGAACTAAAACCCTGGCTTTTAACCCTGGCTGTGAATGCATTTGTTTGAACATTTGCATGTGAGTGTGCGAAGGGTTAATTGATTTTTGCTGTTTCTAGCCACACCCCCTTCAGCACCTCCCTTTCCCTAATAATTTATTTAATGTCCTAACTAGAGGCGATGTGCCTGGATATATGTATGTTAATCCTAGGCTTGGGTGTGAGGTCCTTGGTCACAACACCCTGGAACTGGTCTAAAGTATAACACAAGCGTAATCTGGCTAAGTGTGAATTCCCAGGTCCACCTGGTTCTAACACACTGTGGGATCTGACTGAGGTCTGAGTGCTCACACGTAAGTATTCGCAACGGCAGACAACCTGAGACTGACCAGCGAGATCTATATATAGTACAGCACACCTCAGCGCCGCCCAGCGCCACTCAGCCAATCAATAACTGCGCTGGGATCAGCTGATCGACCTGATCAGCTGATCCTTCTCCTACTGGCATAAAGGTCCTGCCTCCCAGCGCGCGCGTAGCTCTCCATCTGTGTGCACTAGAAGGCTCAGACAAACCAGACGCATGCTGCTGTGCGGAAACCGCCGCTGCCAGACCACGCGGCGGCATCTCCGCAATACATTACAGTATCATTATCTGAAAGTTCGGCTGCGGCAGCATTTCTCTGCACGGAACTTTCAGGCTCTGTGTGTAACCCTTTGAATGCTGGTCTAGTAAAAAAAAAATGCTGGTTGCATATAATATGCTGTAAATAATGTTTTGAAACAAAGTTGAAATGCAGGGTTATATTCCGCTTTAAGGGACAGTTAAAGAGAGTCTGAAGTGAGAATAGATCTCGCTTCAGACCTCATATATAGCAGGGGCACTTGTGCCTCTGCTAAAACGCCGCTATCCCGCGGCTTAACGGGGGTCCCTGTCCCCCCAAATCCCCTCCGTAATGCGGGGGAGCGCTTCCGCATTGGGGCAGGGCAAACCGCCGCAGCCCTGCCCCACGCGCGTCTGTCAGCGCGTATCTCCGCCTCTCCCCCGCCCCTCTCAGTCTTCCTTCACTGAGAGGGGCGGGGGAGAGGCGGCGATGCGCGTCTGATAGACGCGCTGGGAGGCAGGGCTGCAGCCGTTAGCCCTTGCCTCCAGGAAGCAAAAATCTACGACCAACTTGCGACCAAGGTTTGCGGGGGGTGGGTTGGGGGGTCAGGGACCCTCGTGCAGCCGCGGGATAGTGGTGTTTTAGCAGGGGCACACATGCCCCTGCTATATATGAGAGCTGAAGCGAGATTTAGTCTCGCTTCAGTGTCTCTTTTAGTGACAAGACAATATGCTTTGTATGGTACTGCTGAAGATGTCTATATAAATAATAATAGTTTAAGACAGGAAATCTTGGTTTTCAAAAGACTGCAACAGTTTGTATAACCAACCACTTTGGGACTGCGGTTAAGCAAGCCAGTTATTTTTTAGTTTATGCAAAATGTATCTTAAAGATCAATATGCAGTTCAAGTACCTGGGGTAAAGATTGTCTGGATTGGCTAAACAATGCCCAGTGGCAGAGCCGGATTTAGGCCATGGCCTATGGCACCACAGCAGCAAGGGCACCACAGCAGCAAGGGCACCACAGCAGCAGGCTAAACTGGTGCAACTGCAGCATTTGCAAGCTTGGTGTGGATTCCCAATGGCTTTAAAGAGACTCTGTAACATTAAAAAGATCCCCTGGGGGGTACTCACCTCGGGTGGGGGAAGCCTCCGGATCCTAATGAGGCTTCCCACGCCGTCCTCTGTCCCACGGGGGTCTCGCCGCAGCCCTCCGAACAGCCGGCGACTGTGCCGACTGTCAGTTCAATATTTACCTTTGCAGGCTCCAGCGGGGGCGCTGTGGCGACTTTCGGCACGGAAATAGACGGAAATACCCGATCTCCGTCGGGTCTGCTCTACTGCGCAGGCGCCGGAAACTTGCGCCTGCGCAGTAGAGCAGACCCGACGGCGATCGGGTATTTCCGCCTACTTCGGCGCCGACAGCCGTCAGAGCGCCTGCGCAGGAGCCAGGAAGGTAAATATTATGTCACCGCTGCACGGAGGGCTGCAGCGAGACCCCTGACGGATGGAGGACGGCTTGGGAAGCCTCATTAGGATCCGGAGGCTTCCCCCACCCGAGGTGAGTACCCCCCAGGGGCCGTTTTGTCGTTACAGTTCCTCTTTAAGGGAGTCATCTGGCTGCCTATACTGGCGGAAAAGGTGGTAGGGGTCATCTGGCTACCTATACTTGGGGGGGGGAGGGGCATCAGGCTAGCTATACTAGAGGGAAGGGGGGGAAAGGCCATCTAGCTACCTATAATGGAGGGAAGGGTCATCTCGCTACCTATACTGAAGGGGGCGGCTGGTGACAGTAGCCTTGGGCGGTAAGAGTACAAATCTGGCCCTGCCCAGTGTTGCACCTTACAACCAGTAATCAGGGGGTCCTGTATTATTCTATGTAGGCAGTAAGGCTCATTTTCCACTTTAGGTGCTTTTGCAGATTGTGATACAAAAAAATTCCAGGACACCCGCAAGGTAGGCCCCTGGTTTTGTGGAAACTGAAGCCGGCTTGACTCCCAACATAGCTATCTACTATAATCCTACAGATGCACTCAGATAATTAGGCGGCGGGTGAGGAAGTGGGTCGCAGTACAGTTATAGGGGGTAATAAAGCAGCTAAGCTGAGATTGGAACACATCAGATGCAGCTCAGTGCAAGACGGGGATTTCACTCAGCTGAAAACTTTCCAACGGTATAATAAAAATGAGGATCTGTTGAAATATAAAAAAAGTAATGCGAGGAATTAATTGTGAGAAGATCCAACTCCATAAAAGCAGAAATAAGCTTAATAGGAATCACATTTCCACTCTGGCTGAATTTCTTTACAGTGAGGTTTATATTGTGAAGCTATCCGTTTTCTCCATTCCATTGGTATCATCAGGTCGGTGTAGCAATGTACTTTAATCCCGTTGCAATGCCTTGTGGGAGCAGCTTGCCCTGAACTAACAGCATGCTGGACCTTCCGTGGTGCTTGAAAGTTTTACAAACCCTTTAACATTTTTTCTATGAGCGTAACCTAAAAAAAAAAATCTGATTTTCATAAATATACAGTCGACGAGGAATACCAAGTTAACCTCAGCGTTAACACAGAGTCAGGCTCGGGCCAGAAATCCATAGCTCAGGGCAGAAACCCTGAGCCTGACACGGAGTAGCCACCAGGAGGTATGGAAAGACACAGTGCAGCGTGGCGCCGTTTCAACTCACCTCCCCCGGATCCAGACGCCGGCAGACATTCTTCTTCTGGTCCTGGGAGGCTCTTGATCCCTCTGGTGAGATTGCTGTCTGTTGTCCGACAGAGGACAGACAGTGATCTCACTATAGGGTTAGAGCCCCACCCAGTGGACGGAGGGAGAATTGCAGCACTGGATCCAGGGGAGGTGAGTAATGTGCTGGGCTGCTGCAGATCTCTCTAGCGGCATGGTTTTTTTATGCTGCTTTTACGGTCTAAGTAAGAGCTTGTGAAAAAATTGCACCACTTTTAGTTCCTAAAGCCAAAGTACTTATACCGCCAGGGAGGTTAAACAAATGAAACCCAAATTATTATTCTTGGTATGTATTAATTTTGTATACTCCCCCAGTGTCACAACCCCACTACCCTCTAGATTGTAAGCTCGCAAGGGCAGAGATGTCCACATTTTGTTTCCTGTTTCTTTGCAATTTATCAGATGGACATCTATCAGTATAGGTGATGTTATTCAAACAACACATCCATTGTATGTATCAGTACTTGTGTCACTGGTTGTTCTAATTGTGTAGTATATTGAACTGCTCATGTATCTATGCTCCTAATTGTATGGTTTGCAAATTGTACAGCACTGCAAAATATGCTGACACTCTATAAATAAAAATAATAATAACAGTAGTAGTGCAATTTTAATATTTGCTGGAATCCAGCTTAGATACAGTATTCATTTTATGCAGGGGCGTAACTAGAAATCACTGGGCCCCCCTGCGAATATTTGGATGGGGCCCCCCATAGGTGCCAAATAATCGTAATGGGGCAGCGTTTCACTGTAAATTAATTGTAAAGTGGGCAGCATTTTACCAGAGAATCGTAATGTGGGCCAGAAAATCGTAATGTGGGCAGAGTTCACCAGAAAATCGTAATGTGGGCCTTTAGAAAATCATAATGTGGGCAGAGTTCACCAGAAAATCGTAATGTGGGCAGAGTTCACCAGAAAATCGTAATGTGGGCACCAGTCACCAGAAAATCGTAACGTGAGCAGCAGTCACCTGAAAATTGTAACGTGGACAGCATTCACCAGACAATCGTAATGTGGGCAGAGTTCACCAGAAAATCGTAATGTGGGCAGCAGACACCTGAAAATCGCAATGTGGGCAGCAGACACCTGAAAATCGCAATGTGGGCAGCAGACACCAGAAAATCGTAATGTGGGCAGCAGACACCAGAAAATCGTAATGTGGGCAGCAGACACCAGAAAATCGCAATGTGGGCAGCAGACACCAGAAAATCGCAATGTGGGCAGCAGACACCTGAAAATCGTTATGTGGGCAGCAGACACCTGAAAATCGTAATGTGGGCAGCAGACACCAGAAAATCGTAATGTGGGCAGCAGACACCAGAAAATCGCAATGTGGGCAGCAGACACCAGAAAATCGCAATGTGGGCAGCAGACACCTGAAAATCGTAATGTGGGCAGCAGACACCTGAAAATCGCAATGTGGGCAGCAGTGACCAGAAAATCGCAATGTGGGCAGCAGTGACCAGAAAATCGTAATGTGGGCAGCAGACACCTGAAAATCGCAATGTGGGCAGCAGACACCTGAAAATCGTAATGTGGGCAGCAGACACCTGAAAATCGTAATGTGGGCAGCAGACACCAGAAAATCGTAATGTGGGCAGCAGACACCTGAAAATCGTAATGTGGGCAGCAGACACCAGAAAATCGTAATGTGGGCAGCAGACACCTGAAAATCGTAATGTGGGCAGCAGACACCTGAAAATCGTAATGTGGGCAGCAGACACCTGAAAATCGTAATGTGGGCAGCAGTCTACACCTGAAAATCGTAATGTGGGCAGCAGACACCAGAAAATCGCAATGTAGGCAGCAGACACTAGAAAAAAAATGCACCTGTGAAAAAAAACCAATTCACTTACCTGACAGAAGTCTTCTCCTCTCCCGGCATCTGGCTCGCAGCTCCCCGAGTCCTCCTGCAGCACATCTCCCGCGCTGACAGGCAGAGTGCAGGGCTACGGCAAGATGGCTGCCGAAGCCCTGTACTAGAGACACAAATAGTCTCCAGTGCAGGGCTTCTTCGGCGGCCATCTTGCCGTAGCCCTGCTCTGCCTGCCGGAGACTATGCAGGCTGCTGGAGCGGGGCAGCGGGGAATGAACTGGCGCAGCGTCTATTAGACGCTGCGGCCAGTTGAGCACCTTGCTGGGGGGTCCAGAGCAGCGCTCCCCCCGCGCACAGTGAGCAGGCCCTAGAGCAGCCCCGGGCCCCAGGGGCATAACTAGAAATCACTGGGCCCCCCTGCGAATATTTGGATGGGGCCCCCCCCATGGGTGCCAAATAATCGTAATGGGGCAGCGTTTCACTGTAAATTAATTGTAAAGTGGGCAGCATTTTACCAGAGAATCGTAATGTGGGCCAGAAAATCGTAATGTGGGCAGAGTTCACCAGAAAATCGTAATGTGGGCCTTTAGAAAATCATAATGTGGGCAGAGTTCACCAGAAAATCGTAATGTGGGCAGAGTTCACCAGAAAATCGTAATGTGGGCACCAGTCACCAGAAAATCGTAACGTGAGCTGCAGTCATCAGAGAATTGTAACGTGGACAGCATTCACCAGACAATCGTAATGTGGGCAGAGTTCACCAGAAAATCGTAATGTGGGCAGCAGACACCTGAAAATCGCAATGTGGGCAGCAGACACCTGAAAATTCGCAATGTGGGCAGCAGACACCAGAAAATCGTAATGTGGGCAGCAGACACCAGAAAATCGTAATGTGGGCAGCAGACACCAGAAAATCGCAATGTGGGCAGCAGACACCAGAAAATCGCAATGTGGGCAGCAGACACCAGAAAATCGTAATTTGGGCAGCAGACACCTGAAAATCGCAATGTGGGCAGCAGACACCTGAAAATCGCAATGTGGGCAGCAGACACCTGAAAATCGTAATGTGGGCAGCAGACACCAGAAAATCGCAATGTGGGCAGCAGACACCTGAAAATCGTAATGTGGGCAGCAGACACCTGAAAATCGCAATGTGGGCAGCAGACACCTGAAAATTGTAATGTGGGCAGCAGACACCTGAAAATCGTAATGTGGGCAGCAGACACCTGAAAATCGTAATGTGGGCAGCAGACACCTGAAAATCGTAATGTGGGCAGCAGTCTACACCTGAAAATCGTAATGTGGGCAGCAGACACCAGAAAATCGCAATGTAGGCAGCAGACACTAGAAAAAAAAATGCACCTGTGAAAAAAAACCAATTCACTTACCTGACAGAAGTCTTCTCCTCTCCCGGCATCTGGCTCGCAGCTCCCCGAGTCCTCCTGCAGCACATCTCCCGCGCTGACAGGCAGAGTGCAGGGCTACGGCAAGATGGCTGCCGAAGCCCTGTACTAGAGACACAAATAGTCTCCAGTGCAGGGCTTCTTCGGCGGCCATCTTGCCGTAGCCCTGCTCTGCCTGCCAGAGACTATGCAGGCTGCTGGAGCGGGGCAGCGGGGAATGAACTGGCGCAGCGTCTATTAGACGCTGCGGCCAGTTGAGCACCTTGCTGGGGGGTCCAGAGCAGTGCTCCCCCCGCGCACAGTGAGCGGGCCCTAGAGCAGCCCCGGGCCCCCCTGCGGCTGAGGGGGTCGCATCCCCGGTAGGTACGCCGGTGCCGGGCCCCCCTGCGGCTGAGGGGGTCGCATCCCCGGTAGGTACGCCGGTGATTTTATGTACAGGTCTGTGATCTCCCGGGACTTATAATAAATCTATGGGAAGCAATTTCTTTGAGACTTTGTGGTGGAAGCGTATTGGATCTACATCTCGCGTGAGTGGCAATCACCTGAAGAATGTTATAGGATGGAAGCCCTAGGTAAGTAACTGGCTACTTTCAATTTAACTTAACAATGTCCTTTAACTATTGAACAGTTGTCATCACTGAAGGTAAGCCAACACCTAACTTTGTTTTTTTTTATTATTTTATAGACTTATTGGGTGGCTCCACTCTCTAGTTCAGGGCTAGGACAAGGTTCTCCAGCACTAAAGGCAGAGATTCGTAAGTGTGCCCCCCTCCCCCCCTCCGCGCCCTAGTATAGGTAGCAAACATGCCCCCAGTTTAAGCTCCCTTCCCAGTACAATAGCCAGATGAGCCTCATGCAGTATTAAGCAACACCTACGCAGTATAGTAGCCAAATGTGCCTCCTAACCCCCCTCCCCCTAACCCCCCTCCCCCAGTAGAATAGCCAGATGTGCCCCCCCCCCCCCCGCCTCCATTATAGTAGCCAAAAGTGCTTCTCCCTCCCTCCCTCCCAGTATAGTAGCCAGAAATGCTCCCCCCTCCCCAGTATAATAGCCGGATATGCTCGCCCCCTTCTCCAGTATGGAAGCCAGATGTGCTCCCCCCTCCCTAGTATAGAAGCCAGATGTGCTTCCCCCTGCCTCCCCCCAGTATTGTAGCCAGATGTACTCCCCCAGTATATTAACCAGATCTGCCCCCTATGTCCCCCTCCCTCTGCCCTTGCAGCTGTGCGCCCGGAGGCTGGAGCCTATCCAACCTCTGCCTCATTCCAGCTCTGCCCTAGTTATAAATGCATAGCTACACTGTATGCTACATGAGCACTGTGTGAATAGTCTGCACTATAGTCCTGTGTGCACACTGTAATGACTGACTTACAGGAATTACAAGGAAAAGTAGAATGTTAAGGCCGAAATCGATGGCCGTTTCTGATGTTATGTCTTTTTCTCTTTGACCCGCTATGCTAAATAATGCCATTGGAGAATTTGGATAAGTGCTAAAGTACCTGCACATTACATCCCTGTAAAGCCATTTTCCTGGCCTGCTGATAATGGTTGCGGTAAGCACAGAGAGGGAGGCAGGAGGCTGGTTGGGACAGTCTATGTGTCAGTGTGTCACCTGGCTACATAATAACTCCTTTCTCGCTGCTTGCAGCTGAATCACATACAGCAATTGAGATCTTACAAAATATTACATTGCTCACAGCAACAGTATACTGAGATTATGTGCAATTTCCTCCCCTCCTTATTCATATTTTCAGTATGGACACTGTGATAAATATCTCGCTACATGAAAGCTAGAGCAAACATGGCCTGGATCACTCTTTTACTTCTGAACCAGACTTCTCATCTCGTTATACTCATCTTAGCCTAAGGACCTATTTATAAACCTGCTGCACGGTAATATTTTTCGAATATATATAGCCTCCTGCCTAAAGAGGAACTTTACCGAAAGAAAGTAGTAAGGAGAAAAAGAAATCGAAGATAGATCAAAAAGTGGTTGATATTCACCATCTAATTCGTTCATGTTGTTTGATCCACTGTGAGCCTGCAGGTGATCACCTTTACTGCTTGCAGACAACCATCTGCCATTAATTATCTATAAATACACCCACTAACAATGTGATAGGCTAAAGGGTTGTTTTATACACACGCGCGCGCGCACACACACACACACACACACACACACACACTTGGGGCGCAACAGAGGAATGGGGGAATGCTGGCCTGGGGCAACTTATAGGAGATGGAGGAGGAGGAAAAGGCAAGTCAGTGACAACCGGGTGCTCACCAAAATTAGCCGGGTGGAGCGCCCACCTAAAAGAGCCTGGGGAGAACAGAGGGAGATACTGCTTGCTTGGCAATTGGAAACAGCTGTTATTTCCCACAGTGCAAGGAGGTTGAGGGCTACGGCTCCCCAAGCTCTGGTGATCTATTCCATTTTACAGGATTTTAAATCTGCAAGAGGTTATTTAAGGTCACAATCTGTGTTTTTGCTGTTATTAGTCTTCATATATCAGCAAGGTATCCAGCACAATATATATACAATACACGTAACAGAATGAAATGAAAACTAATGTATGCAACAGTCAATGCTAATATGCTAAAGGCTACCAACAGCAATGCTAAACAAGAGCACTCAGCCCCATCCTTCAGCAGACTTCAGGCTATCCTTTAATTAGGGAGCTTATTAGTTTATGAAATAGTTTGAACACATTAGAGAAAGTGCTGCAAGTAGCCTGATAAGCAGCAGACACGGGCACGCTAGTAAGACATGGAAAGGTTCTATCTGGGTAATTAGGCTGGGGTGTGACATTCTTGTAGGAACCAGGAACCGTAGCAAGACATTTTAGGAAGGGAATGGGGAACAACGTCAAAGCGTAATAAAAAACAGTATAACTCTTACACATTCCTACTGATGTTACTTCTTACTCTCCTGACTATTTACTAATCAGATCTCTGTTAGGTGCTACCAATCATTCCTTAATAGAGTGTAAGTCAGCCTATTGTAGTATTTACAATAAATTGTGTAGCTACAATTCACGGGGCCATCCAGCAACATTTTGATGCCCCCACCCCCCCCCCCAACTATGTTCACACTCCTCCTCTTGTGCCCTTCACGGCCTTGGGGCCCATAAAACAAGTGTGGCCATCACGATCTTCATACCCATAACAAGTGTAGCCATTAAAACACCTAATCTGAAGTATAGTCCCCGTATCAGAGAAATGGAAGGTTAGTAGTTGGGGCCCCCCTGCAATTGCAGGTGCTGCTCCCCTCTAGTTACGCCCCTGATTACAATCCATGCGCTACTATCATGTTCAGGAGAAAGAGTAGAATCACTGTCTGTCATTAGCCTGTGTACACAAAGGAGTATATATAATACTGCAAACACTACCGGAACCGGAACCAATGGGTAAAGGAACTGCACCTGCATAGAATCAATAGGTACAATAAGTGTACTTTCTGTGTTCTTGGTTGGGAGATAACGTTTTGCTGCTGGACCTAGGATCAGCTGTATATGTGCTCCAGTGAGGCAAAGCTGGTTTCTAAGGTTCTGACTCTTACTTTTTTTTTTTACCAAAAGTCCTTTGTGACATTGGAATTCCTCAGCTATTGTATTCAAAGGCTACCTGATGTCAAAAAGCCATGTGCACTAATCATATACGTGGGAAGGTCACCCAGGTGAGCTATTTATGCCTAGATACATGAAAAAAAGGCATCCGGAAAAAAGGGCGCAGGGGATTGCTGCTAGGAGAATATTCTACTGCTGGATTCCGATAGTAAAATACCCATATTTTACTACAGCTAAACCTAACCTTACTCTCACACAGAACTCTCGCTCTATCGAGGCCTACCCTTAAGACCCCCATGGTGGTGCATAAACCTAAGACCCGCCCCCCCCAGATCCTAACCCTAAGACCCCCCTGGTGGTGCCTAACCCTACGACCCCTATTGATGGTGCCTAAACCTAAGACCCCCTGGTGCCTAACCCTAAGACCCCCCCCGGTGATGCCTAAAACTAAGATCTCCCCAAGGTGCCTAACCCTAAGACCCCCCCCCCCCCCGTGTCTAACCCAACCCTCCGTGACACTTAAACCTACCTCCCCAAACCTTAACCCCCCCCTTGCAGCAAAGCCGCAGTACATGGCAAGGAAGGTACATTTTGGCGCCTGATTGGCAGCAATGACACTAACTTGCTATTGGTCACCAAGGGGTTGTGGAAATGCTCATTGCATAGCGGGCGTGGAAATGTACCTTCCTTCAGTTCCTAGCTGGCATTATAAGAGCCATAATTTGCAGCAAAGCAGGTACATTTTGGCACTGGTGGGTGCCTGATAGCGAATGCTGACGTGCACCCAAATTTCCTGCTTTTGCTGCAAATCGTGGCTTTAACAAGAGGTGCCTATGGCAGCGCCATTTCTTCCATAAAGGCTCCTGTGGGCTTTCTTCCAGTTTCAATTTATCCACCTCCAATGACCGTTATTCAGGAATGATTCTGGAATTCTGTCCCTGATCGGCCTCCAGCCCTGTTCGGGAGAGGATACTCTCTTCATCCGTGATGCAGACCTCATACCACCTGACACATGTTCCCACCTCTCCCCGTGTCACCCACAGCCAGGAAAAAACAGCCTCGTCTCCCACTTTCAGTACAATTTGTGTCTAACTGAGAAATACAGCATCCATTTATAATCTAATGTAATAATCGAAACTAATGCAATCTAATCTAATGTAATCTAATTCTGGTGTTCTTTAAGAATTTTAAATTAAAACTTCCAAATTCACATTTGGCAAAAAAAAACAATGTTCACTCAGAACATTCTAGAATTCAAATGATTACAGAAAATGAATAATTGAATAAAAACGGAGTAAAAGTCCAGGCAATTTAATATAATTGCTTGGACTGGGCACAGCTGAGAGCTCTGGAGGTGTTAATATTCCTACTGAAACTTTAATTAATCTTATTTAATGGTGTTGTAATAAAATTATATTTATTTCTGGATTACCCAGTAACCAGCACAGCTCCTCACAGGCATCTTTATGGCCAGCCGTCTGAGCGCATTATAAAAATCTCACTCCATCCACACAGACCGGGAAAAGACAAATCCAGGCTATAAAGGTCTAAAATACAAAAAAGATCAAAGGAGGAACTCCAACTCAGGATTTTGATCTCAGTTTTACATATGGTAGATCATTAAAAGATCAGAAAAGTTTTTTCTTTTACTGTTGTCGGTGTCTGCCGGGGAGATTTACCCTGGAGACCAGTATTCTGAGACCCTGCCTTGGGGACAGGAAATCAGAGAGTCTTGTTGCTAAACATAAAACAACAAACAACTGTTCTAACATTAAGTGGATCTTCTTACATGTTTTAAGCACAAAAACAACTTTACAAGTGTTTTGTCCATCCACCCAAACTTATTTAAAATAACAGGTTCTGATTTGAATTCCACTTTAACCTCCTAAGGACCGCCTAATGCCAATGGGCGTGATCAAGGCGGCAGCCCCAGGACCGTCTAACGCCAATGCGCGCGCATCTCCACATGGATGACGAGCTCTGCCATCAGCCTCCCAGCGGCGAAAAGCTTTATGGAGATGAAGATTTCATTTTTCAGCACGACCTGGCACCTGCTCACAGTGCCAAAACCACTGGTAAATGGTTTACTGAGCATGGTGTTACTGTGCTCAATTGGCCTGCCAACTCTCCTTACCTGAACCCCATAGAGAATCTGTGGGATATTGTGAAGAGAAAGTTGAGAGATGCAAGACCCAACACTCTGGATGAGCTTAAGGCCGCTATCGAAGCATCCTGGGCCTTCATAACACCTGAGCAGTGCCACAGGCTGATTGCCTCCATGCCACGCCGCATTGAAGCAGTCATTTCTGCAAAAGGATTCCGGACCAAGTATTGAGTGCATAACTGAACATAGTTATTTGAAGGTTGACTTTTTTTGTTTTAAAAACACTTTTCTTTTATTGGTCGGATGAAATATGTAAATTTTTTGAGATAGGAATTTTGGGTTTTCATGAGCTGTATGCCAAAATCATCAATATTAAAATAATAAAAGGCTTGAACTACTTCAGTTGTGTGTAATGAATCTAAAATATATGAAAGTCTAATGTTTATCAGTACATTACAGAAAATAATGAACTTTATCACAATATGCTAATTTTTTGAGAAGATCCTGTACAGTGGTGCTCCCACCCCTTTCCTTGTCCCCCCTTGGTACCCTTCACAGCCTGGGGGCCCATCTCACAAGGGTCATAAAACAAGCATGGCCATCATAATCTTCACATCCATAACAAGTGTAGCCACAGAAACATCTGATCTGAAGTATAGTCCCCTGTATCGGAGGAAGGGAAGATTAGGAGGAAGGGAAGGTTAGTAGTTAAGGCTTCCACAGCTCCTTGATCACAGGGGGTGCTTCCCTCTAGTTACGCCCCTGATTATATATAATCTATTCCCACTGTGCATTGATGCAAATTTAAATACCCAGGGAATGTTTGTTTGACCTAAGAAACTTTCCATTTAGATACCATTATTGCAGATGGTCACAGTGATCACAGGAGTCATGTGATTGAAAACCACACTGATTGGTCTCCAAACTCAACTCTCCAGACATCAGGCCCTTCTCTGGATTAAGACTAAAGCTAAAAACTAACCTAAATACGCAGGAAGATGGACCACAGCAACGTCCGCCGACCACAAGCATTCACCGGTCCATCTTCATTGCGGGCGGGTACACACGAGAACTGGAGTTGCCGCTGCACTTTGCATGGGAGTCATCGGGGGCCATAAAGATCCCATCCGCCATGACGTTCATTATTGACATGCATCACCAAACGTAGTAGAGCAACTGTATCCACGTCACAAGATCGCAGAAACAATCTCTCTCTCGCTCAAAAAAAGGCAGTTTGTTGTAAAAATCGTGTAGTGGGTATGGACCTTAAAAGAGATCTAGCTGGGGTCTTGATGTTCCCTCAAAACCACACAGATTGGGTGAAGCCTTAGGCCTTGTTCACGTTGTATGCTTTAAAAAAACACATCAAAAAAAATAGTACGCTTTTCTATGTGTTTGAGAAAGTGTTGCCTTGTGTTTATCTATACATTTTTAATGCATTTATATTTAAATGCATTTATAATGACAAAAGAAGTGAGATAATACAGGAAAGAGAGGAGAAGTGGTCAGAGAGACACAGAGGCGGGACAAGGTCCTCCAGCACCCAAGGCTGAGACACCAAAGTGCGCCCCTCCATCCCTGCCTCCCCAGCCATCACACACTGATTGTTATTAGACTAAAAGGGCCACAGGGCCCACAACCTCCCCAACACCTTTATATCTAGTTCTCTGGCCTGCAGTCACTGCTATGTATCCCCTTTTCTTATTTCTTTCTGCTTAAAACACAATTAGGAATGACAGCTGAATGAATTGTGCGCCCCTCCTACACTGCGCCCTGAGGCTGGAGCCTCTCCAGCCTATGCCTCGGCCCGGCCCTGGAGAGACAGCAGGAACCCGGAATTTGGTGAGTAGGAGGTGAGACAAGGGGGTGGAATCAGGGACAGTCTCGCTCAAATGAGGTTGGGACCTATGATTAACCTACACCTGACCTTTGACTAGGCCTCCTTGCCACATGCCTTGACTATTGGCTTGTCTAACTATGACTTCAGATGAAAATCTGCACTCCATGCCAGTGAACCACATTGTGGTACTACATGTTTTCTCGTCACTCTTGGTGCAATCCTAGTGACAGCGGCCTAGGGGTTATTAGGCAGCAAGGTATTCTGTCACCCACTAGGCGTGGTGGCCCATAATCTGTTGTGGGGTGGTGTGGTGGGATCTCAGCACCTTGGGAGAGCCCATACCTACTGCTGGTGCCAGAATCAACAACATACCTGGAGATTATAACACTTTCACTCCTAACCTCAGCAATTGGCTGTCCACATCCTGCATAAACCATATTTCCAGCCTTACCGGACCAATCAGGTATCTAGGGTGGACTTGCCAAAATTTAAAGATTTCTTTTCAAACGCACCTGGCTGCATAAGCTGAGTTTTTATTGACCAAATTCTGATTATCTCCCCCTTTAAAAAGCAAGCCATTTCCATACAGTACACACATTAAAACAATACACATATTAAAATAAACATCACTTTTTGATCTACTACTCTTGCCGCTACCACATTTAATACAAAATTGTTTTATACTAAATATAATTTGAATTTGAAAATGATATTATAAATCATTGTAATGCTTAACCATAACACAACAAATGTTCTAACATTTTTACTGCCTGAATATTATTCCAGCTTGTATCCCAGTGGTGGCTTCTGCATAATAAAATAGAGAGAATTACTCAAATAAAATGTAAGTGGTGCTGCAAAACGGATTACATTTGGTTCCAAAACACCTGCATAGACTTTGTCCATTGTGAAGAACCTTCCAACTGCCATAGCCATAGCAGGAGTGGCCTGAGGTTCATTATACCAGAGAAGGCATCCTTTGAAAATTAACATGGCTTCCCTGGTGTACAGGCGTGACTGGTCAGTAGCGATGGCCGGAAATGCCCATTTCCGATTCTGTGGAAATTTCAATTTCTGCCAATGCCCATTTTCGATTTTCCGATTATGGAGGAGTCTTTTTTTGTCATTGTTTTGCATTCCCTGGTCGGCCACATACTTAGCTGACTCAGAAGTATTGGACCAATCAGAGAGTGCAAAAAATGACAGAAAAAAAAGACTCCTCGGAAATTGAAAAATCAGTCTTGTGATTGGTCTAAAATAACCACAGTAATCCAACGTTGGCATGTGTGTGTACTGTGTGCATATGTGTGTATTGTGTATGCTTTTGTATTATTATTGTGGTGTTGGGCCAAACTATTACAAGTGAAAAGCAATGCTTCCCAAGTAACAGCAAACCAGTATTGCATGTCTATCTGGGTTTAGCAGTAGATTAGGAGAATAGTTTTAAGGTAGCCATACACTGGTCAATTTACCATCAGATCGACCAACAGATAGATCCCTCTCTGATCGAATCTGATCAGAGAGGGATCGTATGGCTGCCTAAACTGCAAACAGATTGTGAATCGATTTCAGCATGAAATCGATTCACCATCTGTAAAGCTGCTGCTTCCATGGCCCCCCGCCAGCAATACATTACCTGATCCGGCCGGCGCGAGTTCCCTCTGTCAACGCTGCTCCTTCTCCGCTGGGTTCCGGACCGGCTGGCTTCAGTTCTTCCTGTCCAGGGAACGGTAGAGGGTGCTCTACTGTTTAAACTTCCTGCCGGGACAGGAAGTTCAGTGAAGCCAGCCGGTACAGAACTCGGAGCCCAGCAGAGAAGAAGACAGCGGAGACCGGGGGGGGACTCGCCGGCTGGAGCAGGTAATGTATTGCTGCTGTATTGCGTCGGTCGTCGGGCATTCAAACGCTGCTATCGACACACTCCCGAACCGCCGTGATCGAGTTAAATCTTCCGCATGGATGGATTGACAGGAATCAACGGGAACGATTGATTTTGGACAGAAATCGATCGCTCTGTCAGCGTTTGCGCAACGATTTCACAGCAGATATGATCACAGTGATCGAATCTTCTGTATATCCGCGGGAAAATTGTTAGGTGTATGGGCCCCTTCAGAAAGGACGGTAGGTTGGTTGGTTGGTTGGAAGGAAGGAAGGGAGGATGGAAGTTAGGAAGGAAGGAAGGAAGGAAGTGAGGATGGAAGTTAGGAAGGAAGGAAAAAGACCATGAAGCTAAGCTAGAAATGGGATTCTGATTATACACGTATGTGCTCAGTATGTTATTTATAACTGTACAAGATACAGAACTGGATTTAATTGGCAGCACTTGATTGGCAGAACTATGATGCCTTTGTTTACATATAAATGATAGAATGGACTTTGTCTTTGGCTAGCACAAACTTGGCAATCACATTCTTGGCAGAGTTGCTATAATTCAGTATATAATGCTGTGGCCATCCGTGCTGTAATTTGAACAACATACTAAATGAATAATATAGGAAACTCTGACTGTCAATCATATATTTCTATTGCAGTCATCAGCGTGAGATTAAACAGCCATTTTTATGAAGTATAACAATATCACTGTTGGAGGACTGCATTAAGGTATTCTTACTGTAAAATAACGACATTATAGTGTGCATGGACTTTTGACTTCAAGTCATTTTCAAATTGCTTCAGTGTAGGTAACTGCAGTTTGAAATCAGTTGCTCATTTTTCCAGGTGTACATAGCCATTTGGTTTCGTTTGATTTGCTCTCAGGATGACATCAGAAACGGACCTGAACTCAAACTCTATGACCCTTATTCAATTCACTTCCCTATGGCGCAATTACATTTGAATCCATCTCTGGTGCTACCCTACATCCTTTTGGTTTACCTCCACTTACTTTTGGCATGACAACGTTTTTTTAATAAGTATAGCCATTTCTTTTTTTTTTTCTTTTTGTTCTTTACAGTATTTAACATCTCTTGAAGCTGCCCGCACCCTAAAATTGAGCCATGGTAACCGGCCAAGGTTACTAGTCAACAGATGGTTAGCTTAACCTCCCTAGCGTTCTGGACGAGCTGAGCTCGTCCAGAGACGCCAGAGGTCACCGCTCAGGGCCTGGTGGGCCGATTTGGATAATTTTTTTTAAACACGCAGCTAGCACTTTGCTAGCTGCGTGTGTCTCCGATCGCCGCCGAACCGCCGCTACCCGGCGCGAAAGAGGCCTCCTCCGCAGACCCCGTGCGCAGCCTGGCTAATCAGTGCCAGGCAGCGCTGAGGGGTGAATCGGGACTCCATCTGACGTCAGTCCGATCATAGCCATGGCAACGGGGTAAGCCCTAAAGGAAATTTCCGGACAGGTCTTCACGCGATCGGAAGGGTGGGAGGGATGGAGCAGGGAGGGGGGGAAGCATGTAAATTAGGTAAAAAAAAAACTCACGCGGCCGTGCGCAGTACGGAATCAGAACGCCAGGGAGGTTAAACCATAAGGTTAACAATTGGTCAGCATAAGATGCATCTACTAGTTGTTTTTGTTCCGCCACATTTCTCCTTATGAACATAACATATTTTTGAAATGATAAAATGATATAATATTATTTGCAGGGCACTGTTTATTTGGAATTTTGTGGCATTCTTGAGGCAACCTTCATAGTGGGCATTCGCTGTGACAGCAGGAACACAACACAACGTGACTGAAGCACTGTACGTTATGCTCATGTTGTCACAGGTACAGTGAGGCAAACAATCAATGAAAAGTATGCTGCACACTTACTGTTACCACACACATTTATTGGTAACACACTGCATGCAGTGCTTTATGATGCCACAGCCCATTATACCGCACTACACCCACACTGCGAATGTCGCATAAGTGGTGCATTGGAGTGCTGTAAGCCACATTACAAAGCATCCATTACACCACAACCCATCACTGTGAACGTGGCCTTAAAGAGGAACTGTAGCGAAAATAACATAATGAATAAAGTTGCTTATTTTTACAATATTCATTTACAGATTATTTAGTCAGTATTTGCCCATTGTAAGATGCTTTCTCTCCCTGAATTACATTCTGATATTTATCACTGGTGGTGACATCTTTAGTTCTGCCAGGTGACCTGTAGAGAATGTTCATTACGGAGAGTTCTATTCACAGACGGAGATACAGTGTGATGCGAAAGTTTGGGCAACCGTGTTAATCGTCATGATTTTCCTGTATAAATCGTTGGTTGTTACGTTAAAAAATGTTAGTTAAATACATCATAAATAAGACATACCCAGTGATATTTGAGAGGTGAAATAAAGTTTATTGGATTTACAGAAAGTGTGCCATAATTGTTTAAACAAAATTAGGTAGGTGCATAAATTTGGGCCCCACAAAAAAGAAATTAAATCAATATTTAGTAGATCATCCTTTTGCAGAAATTACAGCCTCTAAACACTTCTTGTAGGTTCCAATGAGAGTCTGGATTCTGGTTGAAGGTATTTTGGACCATTCCTCTTTACAAAACATCTCTAGTTCATTCAGGTTTGATGGCTTCCGAGCATGGACAGCTCTCTTTAACTCACACCACAGATGTTCAATTATATTCAGGTCTGGGGACTGAGATGGCCATTCCAGAATGTTGTGCTTGTTCCTCTGCATAAATGCCTTAGTGGATTTTGAGTAGTGTTTAGTGTCGTTGTCTTGTTGAAAGATCAGCCCCAGCGCAGCATCAGCTTTGTGAATGTTTCCTGGACATTAGTCTCCAGAATCTGCTGATAATGAGTAGAATCCATGCGTCCCTCAACTTTGACAAGATTCCCAGTTCCTGCACTGGCCACACAGCCCCATAGCATGATGGAACCACCACCATATTTTACTGTAGGTAGCAGGTGTTTTTCTTGGAATGCTGTGTTCATTTTCCTCCATGCATACCACCACTTGTTATGCCCAAATAAGTTAATTTTAGTTCCATCAGTCCACAGCACCTTATTCCAAAATTAAGCTGGCTTGTCCAAATGTGCTTTAGCATACCTCAAGTGGCTCTGTTTGTGCTGTGGGCGGAGAAAAGGCTTCCTCTGCACCACTCTCGCATACAGCATCTCCTTGTGTAAAGTGCGCCGAATGGTTGAACGATGCACAGTGACTCCATTTGCAGCAAGATGATATTGTAGGTCTTTGGTGCTGGTCTATGGGTTGACGACTCTGACTGTTCACACTATTTGCCGCTTTTGTTTATCCAAGATTTTTCTTGGTCTGCCACTTCGAGCCTTAACTTGAACTGAGCCTGTGGTCTTCCATTTCTTCAATATGTTCCTAACTGTGGAAACAGACAGCTGAAATCTCTGAGACAGCTTTCTGTATCCTTCCCCTAAACCATGATGGGGAACAATCTTTGTCTTCAGGCCATTTGAGAGTTTTTTTGAGACCCCGTCCCCATGTTGCTACTCTTCAGAGAAAATTAAAAGAGGAGGGAAACTTACAATTGCCCCCCTTAAATACTCTTTCTCATAATTGGATTCGCCTGTGTATGAAGGTCAATGGTCACTGAGCTTACCAAGCCAATTTGAGTTTCAATAATTAATTCTAAAGTTTTGGAATCAATAAAATGACAACAGTGCCCAAATGTATGCACCTGCCTAATTTTATTTAAACAGTTATTGCAAACTTTCTGTAAATCCAATAATCTTCATTTCACTTTTTAAATATCAATGTGTGTGTCTCCTATATGATATATTTAACTGACATTTTTTATCGTAACAACCAACGATTTATACAGGAAAATCATGACGATTAAGAAGGTTGCCCAGATTTCGCATCCCACTGTATTGCTTGCTTGGCAATTGGAAAAAGCTGTTATTTCCCACAATGCAACGAGGATTACAGACAGCTATCTGTCAAGACCTTGGTCGTGACATCTCACTGTGGGAGGGGTTTTTCCACAATATCAGCCATACAGACCTTAATCATGACATCACATTGTGGGAGGGGTTTTACCACAATATCAGCTACACAGACCCAACTTGTGATCTATGCTAGAAAAGATTTCTTCTGGGAAAGGGGTATCGGCTACTGATTGGAATGAAGGTCAATCCTGGGTTAAAGTTCCTCTGTAAATAAAGAAGTTATGGAAAGAAAACGACATCCATGGAACTACGAGCCTTTAAAAAGATCACTGATGGCGGCTCTCAAACTTCTCTCACTTCAAGTACGTAAGAAGCAGTCATTTTCTCAGCTATTAATAGCAACGTTGTGAATTCCTTTATAATTAAAGCTGATCATTCACAGTTCGGCATTGTGCGTGTGAACACACAGGCTGGGAGAACAGAGGCACAGCATAATGGGATTTGAGCGTGTTTATTTACTTATATTTCTATAGCCTTTGAAAGATTGCAGCTAAAATGTCAGCGGAAAATAATTCAGGCAAAGAGCTCACTACAGGAAAGTGAATGGATAAATCAGTTTTTATTGCGTGAATGGTGAAGATATGCAATTAGTTACACAGCTGGTAATATTAGAGGCTGGGAGATAGCTCAAGCACTGACAGGCGGAACTCCAGCACAATCAAACAGCATTACAGAATGGGAAGTGCATGAAAAATACAACATATTTTCTTGTTCTAAAGGATGCTAAGGAGCTGTGATATCAGAGAAGAAAAATACTGAAAAGGAGGCAGGGTTACTAACAGAGAACCAGGGGGCAACTGTAGCCCCTCTAATATACTCAGAAGGTAGTGTAGTGGGGGTGTCTCAGCACCTTGCAGGGAAAAAAATATAGGAGACAAATACGGGAGCCCAATAGTGTAGTATATTAGTATGCAATTGAAAAAAGGAATTTCAATAAATTACTACTCACAAAAGGAGGTTGCAAGGGCAACCAACCGTAGGAAGCAGGTGGAGACCATAAACCCGACTCCACTCGGGGTAGTCCCAGCCGGGACCTGAATGTGGTCGCTCTCCTTGAAAAAGTAGGGACAGGTGTCCACTGTGGGGCACCCACAGGTGGTCTGTCACCACCCCTCAAACACAGATTGTTTGGGGGTATAGCTATGCACAATTGAAGGTAAAGAGGCGCCCTGGTTGAAATAAAAGCATCTAAAAACAGCTTAAAATCGAGGAAATAATATGAGGTGGCTTACCACAATAACGAAATCCTTGTATATGACAAAAGATTTTTATTTAGCACAGGCAACGCGTTTCGCGGGTCCAAGCCCGCTTCATCAGGCCAATAAAAGTGCCCACAATAGTGAAAGAGCTCCTCAGTATAACTGTATCGACAGCGTTATAGGTTAATACAATGAATACTTATGCATTATACATTTATATCCTAATAGTATACATACCATTATGGTTAAATGAAAAACGATCAAATGACTCGATAGATCCATCAATCAGAAAAACGATTTTTCAAAAAAGTAAATATAACCTAATTTAAAGATCTGGACTCCTGATCTAAAATGGGAGATGGTAAATATGCAAATGCAGTGTTCAGCTGCATTTGAAGGTATGTATGTAATGTTCAAAAAGGATCAACAGTCCATGGGCCTGATTCACAAAGCCGCGCAAACCGTCCAGCACGGGTGAGCCAAACAGCCAGCATGCGAAGCGCCGCCCGCGGACCCGCACGACCGCGGAAAACCGCGCCCGCAAAAAATTCAGCGACCGCACGCATCGCGGCACCCCGCGCACGCAAAAGCCCGCGAACGGCACCCCACGCGCCAACCGCCCAGCACACCCGCGCCAAACAGCCCGCACACCCCTGTGAACCAAGCCGACATGCCCAAAATTTCCATATGCTGGAGGAGGTTTTTATAACAAAAATTAAAAACTAAAGTTATAAAATATATATATATATATATATATATATATATATATATATATATATATATATATATATATATGTAGATATAAAATAAATTAATAATAAAATAATAATAATAGTACTAATAATGCACAAATTACACATACAAGAATCCAGCATTCATAGTACAGTATAGGAGATATTTATCTTGCCCGTGAATATATAGCTTATAAAATAGACTAGAGTGCATATATCAATCTAGAAAAAAAAAAAAAAAAAAAAAAAAAGGGGGGGGGTGGGGGGGGTGGGGAACAATTATCACAAGACTTGGCCAGGTATAAATAGACATGTGTCTGACACTAACTGACACTTTAAGAATACCTGGTCATAGATATCATAAAAACAGCAAAAAACTGTGCATAGTTTAAACAGCAGGGGGAGCGCTTCATATAACTGTAATAATATCTATGACCAGGTATTCTTAAAAAGTGTCAGTTAGTGTCAGACACATGTCTATTTATACCTGGCCAAGTCTTGTGATAATTGTTCCCCCCCACCCCCCCTTTTTTTTTTTAGATTGATATATGCACTCTAGTCTATTTTATAAGCTATATATTCACGGGCAAGATAAATATCTCCTATACTGTACTATGAATGCTGGATTCTTGTATATGTAATTTGTGCATTATTAGTACTATTATTATTATTTTATTATTAATTTATTTTATATCTACATATATATATATATATATATATATATATATATATATATATATATATATATATATATTTATAACTGTAGTTTTTAATTTTTGTTATAAAAACCTCCTCCAGCATATGGAAATTTTGGGCATGTCGGCTTGGTTCGCAGGAGCGTGCGGGCTCTTTGGCGCGGGTGTGCTGGGCGGTTGGCGCGTGGGGTGCCGTTCGCGGGCTTTTGCGTGCGCGGGGTGTCGCGATGCGTGCGGTCACTGACTTTTGCGGGCGCGGTTTGCCGCGGTCGCGTGGGTCCGCGGGCGGCGATTCGCGTGCTGGCTGTTTGCCGCACCCGTGCTGGACGGTTTGCGTGGCTTTGTGAATCAGGCCCATGGACTGTTGATCCTTTTTGAACATTATATACATACCTTCAAATGCAGCTGAACACTGCATTTGCATATTTACCATCTCCCATTTTAGATCAGGAGTCCAGATCCTTAAATTAGGTTATATTTACTTTTTTGAAAAATCGTTTTTCTGATTGATGGATCTATCGAATCATTTGATCGTTTTTCATTTAACCATAATGGTATGTATACTATTAGGATATAAATGTATAATGCATAAGTATTCATTGTATTAACCTATAACGCTGTCGATACAGTTATACTGAGGAGCTCTTTCACTATTGTAGGCACTTTTATTGGCCTGATGAAGCGGGCTTGGACCCGCGAAACGCGTTGCCTGTGCTAAATAAAAATCTTTTGTCATATACAAGGATTTCGTTATTGAGGTAAGCCACCCCATATTATTTCCTCGATTTTAAGCTGTTTTAAGATGCTTTTATTTCAACCAGGGCGCCTCTTTACCTTCAATTGTGCATACTCAGAAGGTGCGAAGTATCCTTTACATATGAGGGGAGTCGTTGGACATGCGGCTGCCTTTTCCATCAGGGCACCACAGCCCGAGACTATCGGGCGCCCTGGCGTTTTTTGTAGAATTTTTGGACCTTAGGTAGCGCGTAGAACATTGGGGTGACAGGGTTATATACCTTGAGAAAACTTGCTGTCTGTGGATTGATGGTACCAATCCTGGCAGCCTCGTCAATCTATTTAAAAAGTGCCCCCCGGTTCTCGACCACCCTGAACGGGGAGACCCTACGATAGCAGTCCCTCTGGCTCAAAATCCTATGGCACATGTAACTGTACTGTTCATTCATCATAATCAACACATTTCCCCCCTTGTCCGAGGGCTTTATTACCAACTCACCATTGACCTGGAAGTCATGCAAAACCTCCATCTCCTGAGGACTTAGGTTGGGCATAGAGTGAGGCTCTAGCCACAGCTGGCGTATATCTTTTTCAACTAAATTCACACAAGGTCTGAACCCCTGGACAAAAGGAGAAAGACGGAAAAGATGTTGATCTGTTTTTGAAATTGCTTCGTGTAGAAGCCGTGGATCTACATGTATAGTTGTCATCCTCTGCAGCTGTCCACCCCCCCCCCCCCCCCAATCACCCAAATCTATCAAAATCATCAATGCCCGATAATCCTTACTAGTCCATTCCTTCCAGTCTTTAATTACTCCGCCCAAGGGAGTATCCATCTTTTTCTTATGCAGGCTTTTGAGTACTAAGTTTCGACCAAAAATATGTAGATCCTTAACGAATTCAAACCAATCTAAAGTCCTGAAGTCCGATTAGGGCCTAGACCTTTTCTAAACCCTCCTAGCGGTCTATTAAAAACCGCCAGGGGGCAGCGCAGCAGGTTTTTTTTATTTTTATTTTTTTAAATTATGTAGCGAGCCTAGGGCTCGCTATATGATAGCCGCTGTGCAGCGGCATCCCCTCACCCTCTTCGATCGCCTCCGGCGATCAAGCCCATCCGGAAATCCCGTTCTGAACTGGATTTCCATTAGGGCTTCCCCCATCGCCATGGTGACGTCAAAGGGAGTCCCGATCCACTCCTCAGCGCTGCCTGGCACTAATTGGCCAGGCAGCGCATGGGGTCTGGGGGGCGGTACGGCGGGTAGTGGCGAATCGGCGGGTAGCGGCGGCGATCGGTGTGCACACGCACCTGGCAAAGTGCTAGCTGCGTGTAGCAAAAAAAAAAAATTATGCAAATCGGGCCAGCAGGGCATGGGAAATCCTCCTACTGCCAGGAAGGTTCAAAGTGTTTCAAGACCTATATGTAGGTCCACTTTCGCAATATTAATCACCTGCATAGATTGCTGGATGTCCTCTAGGGAAGAGGGCCCATGTTTGGAATCATCTCCACCCAGAGTCCCACGCTCTAGGTCTTTCCCAGGTTCATATTTGTTGCTGGCTAAAAAAGAAGTCAAAACAGAGGAAGATAAGGTGGAGCCAGAGGCCCCATCTGCCTCCTCCCCCGTATCCTCTGAAGTACATCCCGATAGATATCTATTGATGGGACCTTCTTTCTTAGGGGGTTTCTTTTTAGTGTCCTTATTGGGTTTGTTATCCTTTTTAGTTTCAACCTTAGATGATCTAGTGTAAGGGCGACTGTTAGACGATACTGTTCCTGCAATGGGTTGCGGCAAAGAATTCTGGCTACTCAGAGATGAATCTGAATCCTCTGGGGCACTTGATATGGAGGTGCCTGTGGGTACTGAATTTGATGGATTTGGCACCTGTGGTCTAGGTCCCCTTTCCTCAAAAGGTTTCTTGATTGTATTCCACCTATAGGCGTAACCGAACCGATAAACAGCTTTGTCTTTCTCAAACTTATTATGTCTTCTAGTTACTAAGTCACGGTTATATTTCTCAATATGTTTCTTTAACTTTTCACTCCTGCTATTAAACAGTGTGTGATTCTTAAGATTCCAAGGATTCTAAGGTCTCCTTAATTTTTATATCAACATTTTTAAGATCTTCCTCCTCTAATTCTTGCATCAAGGTGAGGCTGACCTTGGAACATGCCTCAAAATTTTCCTCCCACTTTTTCTTAAAATTCTCAGAGTTTATATGGGAAAGATAATTAAAGTGATCTTTCTATGGTGGGTACTGTTTTGCTAAGAATTATTTTATTCCAACTGCATTTTAACAGGAAAAAGAAGAAAAAAAATGGAAACAAATTAATTATTTCTCAGATTTCTGCCATTATAGTTTTAAAATAATACATGCTACTGTAATTAAGACCCACACATTTTATTTGCCCGTTTGTCCCGGTTGTTGCAACATTTAAAACTTTTCCCTAGTACAATGTATGGCGCCAATATTTCATTTGGAAATAAAGGTGCATTTTTTTCAGTTTTGCATCCATCCCTATTTACAAGCCTATTTATGTATTTTTTTAATTGTAATTTTTTCCCAAAAAATGTTTGGGGTAACTATTGGGGAGTGTGGGAGGTAAGGGGTTAATTTCAGATGTTTAAAAATGTATTTTAATGAAAAAAAAGTGTGTATATGTAACTTTATTATTTGGCTACAACATGTCCTCGCCCATAACTTTACTACTCAAAGAGGAAGTAATGTGGGGATGTGTAAGTATCGGTTTTTGTGAATGGCGCTGCCGTCTAATAGAAGGCTGCAGTCATTCACACAGGGGCTTAGATCAATGAGTGGGAACTGTGTTGTGCTAACAATGTGCCTTTCATTAAAAAATAATAATTGTACCACTTCTCCTTACATTTAAAAGTTTAACAGAGGTTTTTATTACCCTGCTTCTGAGGCCTGCCACAGAAATTTCAGGTAGATAAGGACTGATGTAATTATTTTATTGAACACATTAGTAGAGAGCAAATCAAAGCTTTAATCAGCAAAGAAAAGGGGGGGGGGGGGGGTGGGCACTGTGCTTCAGAGAGTTTATTTAGAGAAGTCACAAATGCTATCTTCACACCTGCCCCTTATTTACGTTCTGAAACACTGGTGGTGACATCTTCAGTTCTGCCAGGTGATCTGTACGGAATATTTATTACTGAAGGTTTTATGCACAGAGGGAGAGACTGCTTGCTTGGCAGATGGAAAGCCATTATTTTCCATAATGCAAGGAGGTTCACAGACAGCAAACTGTCAGGATCATGGTCATTACATCACACTGTGGGAATCGGTTTCTCCATAATACCCCCCCCCCCCCCCATGATGTTTTCAAGAAAAGGTAACACTTTCTTGTGGGAAAGGGGGTATCAGCTACTGATTGGGAGGACGTTCAAGCCTGAGTTAATGTTCCTCTTTAAGTGTAACGTCTGTGATGCTATATAAATGTGGCAGTCATTTTAGCGGATCATCACTAAATACGATAAACTGAAGATCGCCAGAGAAACATCATCATTTCTGCAGGACGCCTCCTCTAATAAAAGCTTCCTGTGTTTTCAGTTCTTGACTTATATGGTATAGCAGGGGGCAGCTCTTTAGTGGTCCGCACTAAATTACCAGAAACGGCTCCCCAAGCACGTTTCTTTTTTACTACTCGAGACTATTACAGCTCTAAACTGCTGTGAAAGAGTGAGAATGTTCAATGAATTTATCACTGAAGGGCTGGTGGCAGCTTAGTTACTAATTATGTCACAGCCAGGATCTTATGATAGAAGGCGTGACGTGTAGACGTGTTTTTTTGTTTGTTTGTTTTTAAACTCAGGAACAATTTAGGGACTCGTGTACACGGACATTTATATTTTCTTTGAATGTTTATTTAAAAAGAAGTTTGGACAGACCTTAAAGTGCACCTGAACTGACAGGTAACATGATCAGATAAACATGGTTGCATATAGTACTAAGCCTACTTAGAGTCTACCGTATGTACTTGAGTATAACCTGAGTTTTTGAGACCAAAAAGTGTTTTAAAAGTGGGGGTCTCGGCTTATACTCAAATCAATTGCTGAGTTGTGATAGCTGTGTGCCCCCCCTCCCCCCGCCATGCACAGAGCGCTGTTGGCCCCGTCTTGTAACAGAGCCAGATTTACATGGCGTCGCCGCACTGCCCACCCGCAGAATATGCATACTTATGTGTATACCTCTGTGTCCATCTGTCCCCCCCGCCATCTGGTGCTATATTTCACCCCATTGGCACATGGCCGCTTACCAAATGCTTGTCAAACACTAGTTGAATACTTAACAACGTCAGCCACTGCTTCCCAAAGCATTGAGCGGTTTCCTGAATCACTAATTTAGCTTACCAAAGTCCCCATGCCAAAAACTACCTGCCCCGTCCATGTTAGCCACTTTTAACATTGTGGTTCATGGAATAGCCAATAAATAATCTCCGGTTGCCACGGCGCCAAAATAAACTGCTTTGAGTAATGTAATCTTAATGAAGAAGAACTTGCATGTAAAATGCTGGTAATGCTATTGCAGCAATAATTGTCTGTGCTTAAACAAATGTATGCAGCAAAATGTTGATAACAGATATTCTTGTGCTTTTATGAATTGATCCCAGTTACCATGGCTGAAATATCCATAGTGAATTCTCCTGACCCATATTCTGAGCAGGTTCATCACCGCTATCCCTCTGCTTCATGTAGACTGAGGCAGGAGCGTCACTGAAACAACTTTTTTTTCTTGGAATCATCCGTTTTGGCATAATCCAGCAGCAACAACTTTGATATTGAGACATGGGAACACCTAGTGTGCAGAATCTCATACTAGAAATGAGGTGTTCCTAGAATGTAAACACTCCAAATGGATGCACTAGGCGAAAAGTTGCAAAGCACGTATTTACTGGAAATGCAGCTTCAGTACAAATGAATAAACATAACATTTATCATAGCTAACTTAAAAAGGTCCTAATAGATCGGTGAATGCAGTGAGAAAACTCGAGAGCATCAATGTGTCCACTAATGAGCCTGGCTGGAGATGACGGAGGTCTGATGTGAGGCGTTGCTGATGACAATTAGCTAGCCGCGAGCTCACCTGTGTGTCTGTGAACCTACAGAGACATCCTTGCTAGAGTGTTTGGGAGGTATCTAGAGACAAACACACCATCTATACCATATAAGACCAGACAGTGTGGTGTCTATTAGTCTGTAGACCACTCACAACAAATTCTCCCCCGGCATCTACCATAGTATAACTATCTAGGTGTGAACACACTGGTCCAAAAGACAGTGTGGGGTGAGTGAACAAACTAAGCTTAAGCATCATCAACCTAACATGTTTCACCTCTGACAGAGGGGCTTCATCAGAGGATACCGTAAGCAAAAAGTAAAGTGGACTATAGAAACCCCCCACCAGTGTGAGAGTGCTGTTAAACCAGCTGCAGTGTAACTGGTCTGGCACGTGTATATATATGAGAGTTGGCTGAAAGGAACTGCCCTCTGGGTGTGTCCCATTCCTCCCAGATCCAACTCTTCTGGGTCAGTAGACAAGGCAAAACAATTCTCCATAGAGAATGGCCCACTGTACTTGGCCATTGTCAGAATAAAAAGAAGACAATGTTGTGCTTGCTGTAGACAACACGTTCAAGTTCGAAAACTGTCTGATATTTTTCTATTTAAAATTATGCAGTGAAAAAAAAATTCCATTAGTCTAAAAACACCCAATTTAATCAATAGACAAGCAACATAATTGAAGTTTGGAACACAAATGACCTACAGCTGTCACCACGAATAAAGCTTAACGTGGTCAATACACTATTCCGTACCCCTGACATGTTTATAAGTCCAGGAATAAGCTGAATAGGCTGCAGATTCATTACCTCCCATAAATAAATATTACATGGGGCGATTGACATTATTTTACATTCAAGCAAGCACAAGGGTCAGAGATATCACATTGTGTATCTTCTCCTACGCCTGTTGTAGTTAATCAAGATTGGAGGAAATCAATACACAAGTCCAATTGAGATGATTCCCCAGGTCCTCGTCTGGTAGGTCTGTGTCTTGTGCATTCATCCTGAATTTGGAGGGAACATATTTTTCCTGGTGGAAGCATGAATATAAATGAAGGTGTCTGACCTTTATTTCTTCCCCTATGCCTACTGGGAAGACACTAAAGTCTTCTGCCTCATCTTGTCTCTCATAAAATGTACTGAATATAACATATGTGTGCAGATAATTCCTCCACAGCCTTTTTCTTGTTTCATAAAGCTTGACTGGATCTGTGGGGTTAGATTAAATCTCAATCAAGTATGTTTGCTTGTTTAGGCAAATGTCTCACAGGCAAATCTGTGGCAGTGACCAGCCATTGCGACTTGTTGCTAGAAACTGCAACTTCCCCTAGAGAAGTTGCAAAACTCCTGCTGCTTCCTCTCATCATCAATTGAGTGAATCTTCTCTGTGTTTCTGAGAAGCAAATTGCTCCTTTAGCCTAGTACATGGGCTTACAGACTGTCAAGAGCCCCTGCATGTGTGCTGGTATTCACAGGGTAGGGCAGCTGGAGGTGGCAGTGGAAAAGCGCCAACACAACACTGTACTAAAATCACTGACATTCACTGCCAGACTTTACATGTGAGGATTTAACCTTGTGGCAGTCATTAAGGATTTAACCTTGCGCCAGCCACATTGGTCTTATTAGCAACCCTATCATGAAGCCAGCTGAAGCCTGAATTATTCAAGCGGCAACATCTAGGGAATGGCACCAGGGACATCTTAAAGCGGAATATAACCCTGCATTTCAACTTTGCTCTAAAACATTATTTACAGTATATTATATGCAACCAGCATTTTTTTTTACTAGACCAGCATTGGAAGGGTTACACAGGGCTTTAAAGTTCCTTGAGATTTCTGCAGACGCATCCGAACCTGAAAAAGATACATTTTGTTTACATAAATGTATCTAAGTGTTGAATGTGACTCATCTCTCTCACTGAGAAGGAGCTTGGAGGACAGCCAAAGAGTGTGTAACTGTTTATCAATAGATACATAGAATGTAACAATCTGAACTTCTGCATATCTCTCCACGGAACTTGAAACGTCTGTGTTTAACCCTTCCAATGCTGGTCTAGTAAAAAAAAAAAATGCTTTTTGCATATAATATGCTGTAAATAATGTTTTAGAGCAAAGTTGAAATGCAGGGTTATATTCCGCTTTAATATGCAGAGGCAGAGTGGCTCATCACTGGGTCCTCTAATTTTCTTCACTGCAGCCTATCACCATGCACCATTCAGCTGGCTCTGACACAGGAGACCTGGGTTCGAATCTCGGCTCTGCATGTTCAGTAAGCCAGCACCTATTCAGTAGGAGACCTTGGGCAAGTCTCCCTAACACTGCTACAGCCTATAGAGTGCGTCCTAGTGGCTGCAGCTCTGGCGCTTTGAGTCTGCCAGGAGAAAAGCGCGATATAAATTTTCTCTGTGTCTGTGTGAGAAGCATCTCTCTGTAAGCTCTCAATGCATGTCATGTGACATCAGGTGCCCATGGAGGGAGGCTGCCACATGGTGAAAAGCTGCTGTGCAGAAGAGGAGTGGAACCATAGTTGGACTAGGTAACTGAGTGGCACTGTAGTCACTATGCATATTCTGTTGGAGAAGCAGGATGGGACAATTCATTTGACTGCACTTCCTTCTTAGAGGCGTAATAGATACCTCACTTCTTTCCTGGGTTGGGGGGTATGGAAATACATGCTTGCTGCACTTCTTTGTCTGACGGCATAGGGAAGAGCCCCCCTCTTCCCTATTGGGGGGGAGTGGCAGTTGGGTGGATTTAGCATCAGGAGCCTAAAACTTTAGAACTTGCCCTGTCCTTTGGGTTGCAAGTACAGCAAATTATTGGAATGAAGTTGCTTGGTAGGAAAAACTATAATGAAGGCTCTAGAATGTTAAATACTTAGCCAACATCCCATCATATGATCAATTATTACAAAACCTCCTAGGCTGTAAAGCCCCATGATTTGTATTTAACACTCTTCATAAATGATCACCCTTCACCAGTATATTAGGGTTTCACTATACAAGACACTAACTCAGCCGCCACGGTTTAGCAGATGCAAGTGAATGAGAGAAACGTGGGGTGGAGGCGCCCAAACTATATGTGTGTAAAACTTTGAAACATCACATGTAAATGAGAGGTAATCACTTACCTCTCCAGAAGATACAGACACCAGTTCAACTGGAAAGGTATTTATTCAAAAAATTGTCAACGCGTTTCATGGGTCATGGCCCACTTCCTCAGGCCAATACAAAACATGCCGTAGCAGCATAACCAGTAGAGTGTAGGTGCCTCAAGTAAATGAGGCTCCTGGTCACCACTTTAGGGTATATACTTTACTCCTGTTTTCCAATTTTCAAAGGTAAATCACAAGAGAACTAAATCTGTTCCCTCTTTTATAAATGTGGTGTTATAATGGCGGCAATCTGGATCTGAAAAGTGAAGAACAACAACATTTGAATCTCAATCTGCCAAAGTTGGCTGCATATGGAAGAAGAGGCTGCAAATGGGAGCAATACATAGAAGACGGGAGCTGTTGCACAAGAGATCAGTATATTATTTATTTATTTATGTATTTATATAGCGCCAAAATATTGCCCAGCACTGTACAGAGTTTATTGTCTTGTCATTAACTTTACCTCAGAGGGGCTCACAATCTAGCCCCTACCACAGTCATATGTCTATATATGTATCATGTAGTGTATGTATTATCATCTAGGGACAATTTTAGGGGGAAGCCAATTAACTTATCTGTATGTTTTTGGGATGTGGGAGGAAAGCAGGGTGCCCAGAGGAAACCCACACAGGGAGAACATACAAACTGCTTGCAGATGTGGACTTGGCTAGGATTCGAACTGGGGACTGCAAGGCGAGAGCGCTAACCACTACACTACCGTGCTGCTCATATATAATTGAAGGGGGCTGCTGTACATGAATCTTAAACACGGAAGAGGGGGCTGCACAGGGTGCTGTACAAGAAAGTGGGCCTTGGGGCGAAACAAGTATAAATCCAGCCGTGCCCTCTTTCAGGAATCCTGTACAGATCTATGTAAGTATACTGTATGTATTTTTTTTTTTATTGAAGAATGTGTTTAATTGACTAAACTTTATTCCCATCATTTTAACTGATTTCTCACTTTCAAATGTTAAAATGAAGGAACACTAATGATGACAGGAAGGGACAAAGCGGTTTGAATGATAAAACTACATATTTGGATTTGGAATTCCATGAGATAAGCATGACAAGGAGGGTGGTATGGGCGTGGTTAGATTTGTGGCAGGGGCATGTCATACAGTGTCCCACTTTCTCAGCTCAAAAAAATTGAAGATATGAAAAAATCTTGTTGTTTGATATACTGGCTGCAGCCAAAAGGGATAGCCTACGAAAGAACAGTAGATCACAAATGTAATTATTTTCTTCTGATTCGTTCTCTGAATGGTAAATGATAGGATAGGAATTATGACTAGTTCCTGTGTCAGAGTTCACCTCATCTAGAGCACTATAACTGCAGCTCTGAAAGATAGAAGTTGAGAAGCTGAAAAAAGGGAGAGGTACAGTCCATAGTTGTTAAAAATTACACTTTATATCCACTGCAGTTACTGTATTGAAATGTTTATAATACTGAAAGTGGGAGTAGCCTGATGAACATACTGTTGGTCTGAAGGTCCTTCCGCCTGCTAGAGATGTCTCCTCCGCTGTGTCAAGTAGAGGGTCGAAATACCGACCAAGCAATATGCTAATGTGTGGGGTTGAGCAAATCACCCGAAAACAAAATAACATTTATCCTGCATTATACTGTATACCTGTGCTTTAAAGATACAGTTATCCATTAAAGCAAACCTAATGTGAATACATTTACTTTAGGTTACATACACACCTATGTAGAGGGAAAGCTCTTAAATCGATGTTACAATCCTTGACAAAGGGACTCTGCAAGGCCCCAAAACAATTGTTGGCAAAATGGTCAGGTGATGTGTCCGGTATTGGAACAATAAAATGCATGTTCTGAAAAGGTGTGCCAACACTTTTTATTGATGTTCTGATTACCATAGAGCTTTCCTGGTCCTTGGTCCGCCCCGCCATTGCAGTGCCATCTTCCATTGAAGCTCTGCATCTGCTTGTGTCTTCAGTACCCCTTGGACGTATGTGCGATCCTAATTGTGTCAGAAAGCCTGGACTTGCGCATGCACAGTATGAATGTGCTCGCCTTTCGAAGTACTCTAGGATGCAGACACTTTCAAAGGCTGCTTGAGGAGTGTTGAAGAAATATTTGACACAGCAGTACAAATAATGTGGGGTCAGCAATGGAACAGGAGGAAGAACGAGGAGCGGGAAGGCTCTACGTGGGTGAGTTTCCTCACTTTAGAAAGGGGTAAAAAGAGGCACCCAATAAAGTTTAAAAAAGTTAAAAACACGAAAAACTAAAAGATTGAGGTGGCTTACCTCTTAGACGACAACTCACTTGGAGTAGAATTATTTATTAACAAGCACAGGCAACGCATTTTTGTGGGATCTAGCCCACTTCCTCAGGCCAAAAAGTGCAGCTGCAGACTAGTAGCTGCATACGGGGCGCCTCTCGAATTCTACTCCAAGTGAGTTGTCGTCTATGAGGTAAGCCACCTCAATCTTTTAGTTTTTAGTGTTTTTATCTTTTTTATACTTTATTGGGCGCCTCTTTACCCCTTTCTGTGCCATACTCCCCCCCCCCCCCCCCCACAGTCCAGCGAGGGGAGTCCCATACACCAAACCTGAGGTGGAATTCCACCACGTCACGGTATTAGAGTGCATGAGGATCTTCACCAAGAGAGCGACCGCCTCCAGGATTTCTGGCATACCTGAGTGGAGTCAGGTATAAGATACTGCCTGCTTTAAGTGGTTGGTTGCCCCGTATGCAACTCACCTTTGTGAGTATTCCCTTTATCGAACATTTTTACCTATCCATTTACTCGTGACATACTGCACAATTTGGGCTCCCGTGTGTCTTTGTGTTTCTTTTCCCAGTACTTTATACTTCCTCACTTTAGGGTCAGTTTAACAAGGTTTTGCTAAGCTTGACATGTGAGCCAGGCTTACTATTTAGGGACAAAATAGTTAAAAATAGTACGTCATACTAACAGATTATGGTAGTTGATGAAAACAGGAATATTCACTTCCAGCACTTACTACAGCTAAGGGGTTAAAAAAAATCATCCAGCATGCTTTGCTGTTAGTATTCAAACACCTGAAGGCAATTTACGGAACAGGTGTCCTTGGCTCAGGCCATGACGCAGAGTGGTTATTGTTATAGATGAGGATTTAAGTACAGCTTCCTATTAGACAACATTCCCTCCTCATCAGATGTGCGTTACAAGACATCATTAGTCACACACAAACAAGAAACATCTTGGAATGTAAGCTTCTAGCACATTCTATAAAATGACGCTTTATTTTTTTTCCATCACTCATAGTGTACTTCCTAGCATCACATGGAAACTCAGACCTTTATCTATCATGATAGAAATTCTACATCTGCCTCTTGAATAGGATTAGTTGTTGGGAAACAGTTCAGAGTCGTGGAAATGTACAAAGCAACACCAGCCAAAGTTAACTGAACTCAAGGCATATACATAGAGAATCATGTAATTAAGTTATAGGTCCGATGACAGCCTGAAATCTTGAACTCATGGACATCACCAGATGCTAGGTTTCCTTGGTTTTAATGCTCTGCCAATTCTTTACTGCAGCGGCTTTCAGTTGCTCTTTGTATGTGGGGCATTCTGTACGAAGTTTATTCTTCAACATTCAACAAGTGAAATTCATGCTCAGTTGGGTTAAGATCAGGTGACTGACTTGGTAATTCAAGAATGTTCAACTTCTTTGCTTTAATGAACTTCTGGGTTGCTTTGGCTATATGTTTTGGGTTATTGTCAATCTGTATCATGAAATGCCACCCAATAAATTTGACTGCATTTAGCTGGATTTGAGCAGACAGTATGTCTCTGAACACCTCTGAATTCATTCAACTGCTTCTGTCCCGTGTCACACCATCAGTAAACACTAGTGTTCCAGAGCCACTGGCAGTCATGCAAGCCCAAACCATCACACAGCCTCCACCCCGTTTTACAGATGATGTGGTACCCACTGGCCTAACTTATGGACCTAACTGTATATAGCATCACTGCTAAGCCAGGCCACAGCATCACGGCCAGCCCACAGAATCACCTCCAGGCCAGTCGGGGAAAGCATAGAAACCAGCCAGCCATCATAGCATCACCAAGCCAGCCGAGAAAAGCACAGAAACCAGCCGGCCTTCACAGCATCACCAGACCAGCCGAGCAGCACCCAGGACAGCAAGCTGACAACAGCACTGAAGCCAGGTGAGAAGACTCTGCCTAGTTATGTTCAGGAGGCACGCTGCCTGTATATGTTAAATGCTACCTATTTATAATATTTCTATGTGGAAGGGGGGGGGGGGCTTGCTGTCTCATTATGGATTTTGTGGGGAGACTGTGTTGTTTGTATGATAATTGGGGCTTTTTTTCTATTATTAAAGTAGAGGCAGCTTCAGCCAATATTATGCTGGTTAGACCCTCTGTCTAGCCCACACCACTGCTAATCTTATGTACCCTTGGCCACACCCATTACCATGCGCCCATTTATTTGATACATGGCCATGCCCAATTTTGGGGCCACTTGATGCTACCCTAGTGCCCAGCGGTGCCAGGATCCTAGCAACGCCTCTGGTTTGCACAAAGTCCGTCACTTAGATCCCCTCCAGCACCATGCAGTGTCGTGCAATAACGGAATGATGTTATGCATTAACGTAATGGTGTATGTGCAAGTAGATGCAGCGCCAGCTAGCGCTGGCCCCTCCCCCCTCTAGAGCAAGGAGACCCTCCTGATCGCAGCCAGTACAATTCTGCAATCACCCAGATCCCCCGCAGTACTTATTTTTTTTCTGGTCTGCTGGGGGGTATTGTGAAAGGAGAGTGTGCAGATTTAATGGCGAGTTGGCGACAGTAGAATATATAAGAAAAAAACCATGAATTTATTTTCACATAGACTGTAGATTTGATTTGCACTTACATTAATTAGGTTTAGAATGCATGGAAACATTTACTGCATTATTTAAAGCACTCCAATGACAGGTGCCTCAGAAGGAAATAACGGTACAGGAAGTCTGCCTGTTACTGATGAGCTGTAAGTGCAGGAAAATTGCTGCTCCATCCATATGTATTCCCTGATAGAGAGACACGTAACTCAGAGCTGCAGGTGTGCTGCACATCACACAATGAGAAGGCAGAAGTATTACTTGCCAATCTCATCACAGCAGCTTGATTTCCTTCCATGTGGTTAAGATTTTAAGATACAAAAAGAGGATAGAGTGAGTGGGACTTCACAGGAAATCATCAAAGTGGCTCATTTTACAGGCGAAAGGAGCAGTTTAATGAACCCCCTCCTAGGCTCGGGGGATTGTCCTGTGTACATAATGAACAAATCTCAAACTCAAAAATACAAACTTTATTAACACTTTCTTAGGTCTCTTTCACACTTGAAGTTGATCCGTGCATTTTGACAGATCGCTCCTAGGATGCGTTTAGAAAGGCAGGGGCGCCGCAAGGCACCAAGCAGACCAAGCGGCCGCTTGGGGCCTCAAGGTCTTAAGGGCCTCGGCGCCGGCGGCTCCGTCACATCGGTGTGACGTGACTATTTTCCCGCAGCCCCGCGGGGATGGCAGAGCAGAGCAGGGCTATGGGAAGATGGCCGTCGCCGAAGCCCTGCTCTGGAGACTATTTATGTCTCCAGTACAGGGCTTTGGGTGGCCATCTTCCCATAGCCCTGCATTCAATCAGCGCGGGAGATTGGAGGAGGGAGGGAGCTCCGTGGGAACTGCGCGCCTGAGGAGCCGGCCGGGAGACGGGGAGAGAAGACTTCTGCCAGTGCCAGGTGAGTAAATTCTTTTCTTTTTGCAGCCCTAATTGTGTTTTTTGTGAAAATGTGCCCAAATTGCGTTTGATTTCTGCTGAAAATGTGCCGTAATTGCGTTTGATTTCTGCTGAAAATGTGCCCAAATTGCGTTTGATTTCTGCTGAAAATGTGCACTAATTGCGTTTGATTTCTGCTGAAAATGTGCCCAAATTGCGTTTGATTTCTGCTGAAAATGTGCCCTAATTGCGTTTGATTTCTGTTGAAAATGTGCCCAAATTGGGTTTGATTTCTGCTGAAAATGTGCCCTAATTGCGTTTGATTTCTGCTGAAAATATGCCCTAATTGCGTTTGATTTCTGCTGAAATGTGGCCCAAATTGCGTTTGATTTCTGCTGTAATGTGGCCCAAATTGCGTTTGATTTCTGCTGAAAATGTGCCCAAATTTCGTTTGCTTTCTGCTGAAAATGTGCCCAAATTGCGTTTGATTTCTGCTGAAAATGTGCCCTAATTGCTTTTGATTTCTGCTGAAAATGTGCCCTAATTGCGTTTGATTTCTGCTGAAATGTGGCCCAAATTGCATGTGATTTCTGCTGAAATGTGGCCCAAATTGCGTTTGATTTCTGCTGAAATGTGGCCCAAATTGCGTTCGATTTCTGCTGAAATGTGGCCCAAATTCCGTTTGTTTTCTGTTGAAATGTTGCACAAATTGCGTTTTTATTTTCTGGTGTCTGGGGAAACTGTTGCTGCATTTATTATTTAATGGTCATAGTTGGCTATATTTGCTGTGCTATGGTTAAGCTCCGCCTATACAATGTCATGGCTGCGCACGCCGCAATCACTCCCACATCCATTTTCCCCTGCAAACAGCCCCGCCCCAATCCGCCCTCTCGCTCCACCCACATGTCATGGCCATGCCCACTTATGCGAGATAGCCACACCCATTTTTTGCCTAGGGCCACTTCCTACAGTCCGCTTGGGGCCACAAAAACCTTAGCTGCACCCCTGTAGAAAGGTTACATGAAAGTCTATTTGACTTTCATATTAACTTTCACATTAGACAGAGCGTTCCAGAGCGTTATGGTGCAACGCATCTGGGAGCTTTGAATCGTTTAGCCTTTGCGTTTTCCCGTCAGGTGAATTCGAACTACCGCCGCTAATCAGCGTCACACCGCAACTTCCCGTCGTCAAGCCGCAGGTCATTAATGTTTGGTAATGTGAAAGAGCCCTTAAAAAGAGGCAAATTCATCCAGTGGAAAAACAAACAAAAGAAAAAACAAAAAGAAGAATCCAGTAAAAAGGCTAGAGCCAATCGAGTCTTAGCACATACAGAGCCCATACCTCCCAACTTCTTGATATAAGAAAGAGGAACACTTAAAGAGGAACTCCAGTGAAAATAATGTAATGAACAAACGTGCTTAATTTTTACAATAATTATCTATAAATGATTTAGTCAGTGTTTGCCCATTGTAAAATCTTTCCTCTCCCTGATCTACATTCTGACATTTATCACATGGCGACATGTTTACTGCTGGCAGGTGATGTCACTGGAAGTAGCTGCTGCTTGCTTTTTTGGCAGTTGAAAACACAGTTTTTATCACATTATTTTCACTGGAGTTCCTCTTTAAGGCTTATACACACACGATAGATGCATGTTGCCCAATGGGGATTGGGACCGTTCCCTCGGGCAACACGCTGGAACATTGGAAGAGGAGGTCATTATCAGTTACCTTTGTTGACTTTAATCTAGCGTGTGTTTGGGCCTCTACTCTATCCCTGCTGTGTGTGTGGTCTTTGGCTTAGTGAACCCTGTGCCACCTGAATCTGCTGCAGTATGATAGCTTCACCCATATGGCAGCAAATACAAGTCAAACAAGCTTGATTAACCTCCCTGGCGGTATGATTATGTCTGGATTTTAGGGTCTAAAAGCATGCTTATGATGGCAGAAGGCGATCTTACCAGAGGGATCGAGAGCCTCTAAGGATCGGAAAAAGAATGGTTGCCAGTGCCTGGATCCCGGAGAAGGTGAGCTACAACCGCACGCTGCGCATAGACTCTGCACATACCTCCCGGCGACTACCACGAATCAAGATCGGGGTTACAGTTTTGAGCTGTGGATTTCCGGCCCAAGCCTGACTTGGGTTTACCGCTAAAGGGGTTAAGCCAGAGACCACACATACACACAGCAGGAATATAGTAAGAGGCACACTGGCACTGGCTGGCCAGCGTTTGCCCGTATACTCGCGCATGTGACAGGCAGTTGGGTGGGTCTTTGGTGTGCCACCCTGTAGCTGGCTGTAGAGTTGTTCCTTTTTAAATTCTAAGACTTCAGATGTGCTGTAAAGCGAATAAGAGCGTGAATGTCTGAGCCGGGCATTATTACTGGCCAGCAGTGAAGAAGGATGAAAACTATTTTCTGCTGTGATCAGTGCTTTTACTACGACGAGTCTCATATTTAACTGAAGGCAAAAGACTGAAGGTCAAACGCTAAAGACCAAGTTATATGGTGGAAATATTTTTATACACCTCCCGGGGCACAACACACACATCCTTCACAACAGAGATCTCTCCTTCCACAGCTTTCCAACAACAAAATCAATTGTTTTCCGGCAGACGGCCAGGACAATCAGCCAGGCCCTGAGAGCTGCATTGACTGCCGGTCAGACAACAAATTGGGATTAAAGTCCTGTACACAAAATAGCAGTTCCTCCATGATCCATCTCCATTATGTATTATGAAGCCCATTATTTATAGATTATAGCATCCACTGACCGGACAACCTTCACTGACCAGCACGGCCAGCGAAAACTGGATCTAGATCTATGTTCTCATGTGCTTTGTAAAAATGTTTCTGTCTACATGAATGGAATCTGATGAAGCCCTGTTGGCTGGAAACTTACTCTCTGCATCATATAAAGTTAGCCAATAAATGGTCATAGGGTTGGTTGAATATGAGCGTTGAACGGAATGCTAGCAGCAGCCAGAGGTTCCCAGTCCACAATGGAATATAGCAGTTAAAGTATGCAATCCTCAGAGCTATCTCTTTAAATTCTCCAGCTAGTACAGCCTGCAGTCACCAAGTGCTCAACAAATTGACATGTTTGGCCACCATCAGTGTATAAAACCACAGTCAGGCTAATCTATTGCACAGAAGGGGGTTACACTTTATTAGAATTCCATATGCAAGATATAAACTTGTAACTTACATTGAGGGTCCTGCACACTGAACCCCAACTGCATAAACACGCTTATAAGGTATTGCACTAACCGCAAAGTACAGTGCACCCGTAAGAACAGCCCCAAATTCTCATTTTCAAATCCACAGCTAGAATTCCTTGGACATGTCAAACTCATCTATGTTAAATTTGGCCCTCAAATAGTTTCCCACTTTGCATTATGTTTGGCCCTCGCTAGGCCACCAGGAAAGCTATATTGGAGGTAAAGCCCTAGGACACCAGGGAAAACATACGGGGGGTGGGGGGAATGCACTAAACACTGGGGAACTGTATAGGGGAGATTGGGGGCCTCTAGACACCGGGGAATTGTATAGGGTAGGTAGGACCACTTGACACCAGGGAACTGTATAGGGGTTGGAGGAAGGTGGCCAGTAGATATTTAGGTTGGTCTGTGACTAGGTCCCAATGTACAATTTCAGCCCATTTTGTATTGGAGTTTGACACCCCGATCTAAAGGGAAAAATCCCCCCTAATGCTTACTCAGAGCCCACTTTAAGGGATACCAGTTGCCACTACCTTAGCACTGTTAACTGAGTTAAATAATCAGGAACTGAGATAAAACAATTGAAAGACATTACATTGCTTTAGGCCTCATGGTCACTATACAATCCAGGTGGCCGTGCATTTGTACATAAACACGCGACACCCGCCTTGCTCTTCATTGTAGTACTGATTCCATTCACTAACAGTGAACGTGACAGCACTGCGCTGTGGACCAAAACACGTGCAGAGAGAGTTATCACAATGCACTGTGCATTATTGGGAACATCAGAAAGAGCAATCTATGCACTTCTGATGTTCTTGTGTACGCTATACGCATTGCTGAAATGCGCACAGCAAAGTTCTAGTGGAAACGAGAACTTAAGAATATTTTCTGAAAAATGCCAATGTATATAAATGATCCAGAGTAGTATTTAACAACATACAGTGGGTTGCAAGAGTATTCGGCCCCCTTGACGTTTTCCACATTTTGTCATATTACTGCCACAAACATGAATCAATTTTATTGGAATTTCACATGAAGGACCAAAACAAAGTGGTGTACACGTGAGAAGTGGAACGAAAATCATACACAATTCCAAAACATTTTTTACAAATAAATAACTGCAAAGTGGTGTGTGCATAATTATTCGGCCCCCTTTGATTTGAGTGCAGTCAGTTGCCTATAGACATTGCCTGATGAGTGCTATTGACTAAATAGAGTGCACCTGTGTGTAATCTAATGTCAGTACAAATACAGCTGGTCTGTGAGGGCCTCAGAGGTTGTCTAAGAGAATATTGGGAGCAACAACACCGTGAAGTCCAAAGAACACACAAGACAGGTCCAAGACAGGTCAGGGATCAAGTTATTGAGAAATTTAAAGCAGGCTTAGTCTAAAAAAAGATTTTCAAAGATTTCCAAAGCCTTGAACATCCCACGGAGCACTGTTCAAAGTGATCATTCAGACATGGAAGGAGTATGGCACAACTGTAAACCTACCAAGACAAGGCCATCCACCTAAACTCACAGGCCGAACAAGGAGAACGCTGATCAGAAATGCAGTCAAGAGGCCCATGGTGACTTTGGACGAGCTGCAGAGATCTACAGCTCAGGTGGGAGACTCTGTCCATAGGACAACGATTAGTCATGCACTGTACAAAGTTGGCCTTTATGGCAAGAAGAAAGGCATTGTTAACAGAAAGCATAAGAAGTTGCAGTTTGCCATAAGTCATGTGGGTAACACAGCAACCATGTGGAAGAAGGTGCTCTGGTCAGATGAGACCAAAATGGAACTTTTTGGCCAAAATGCAAAACACTATATGTGGCAGAAAACTAACACTGCACATCACTCTGAAAACACCATCCCTACTGTAAAATATGGTGGTGGCAGCATCATGCTCGGAGGGTGCATCTCTTCAGCAGGGACAGGGAAGCTGGTCAGAGTTGATGGGAAGATGGATGGAGCCAAATACAGGGCAAACTTGGAAGAAAACCTCTTGGAGACTGCAAAAGACTTGAGACTGGGGTGGAGGTTCACCTTCCAGCAGGACAACAACCCTAAACATAAAGCCAGAGCAACAATGGAATGGATTAAAACTAAAAATATTCATGTGTTAGAATGGCCCAGTCAAAGTCCAGATCTAAATCCAATCGAGAATTTGTGGCAAGATCTGAAAACAGCTGTTCACAAACGCTGTCCATCTAATCTCACTGACCTGGAGCTGTTTTGCAAAGAAGAATGGGCAAGGATTTCAGTCTCTAGATGTGCAAAGGTGGTAGAGACATACCCTAAAAGACTGGCAGCTGTAATTGCAGCAAAAGGTGGTTCTACAAAGTATTGACTCAGGGGGCCCGAATAATTACGCACACCCCACTTTGCAGTTATTTATTTGTAAAAAATGTTTGGAATCATGTATGATTTTCGTTCCACTTCTCACATGTACACCACTTTGTATTGGTCTTTCATGTGGAATTCCAATAAAATTGATGCATGTTTGTGGCAGTAATGTGACAAAATGTGGAAAACTTCAAGGGGGCCGAATACTTTTGCAACCCACTGTATATAACAATATGTACTCACTGGCTTGCTAAGTACCCCTTAATGTGGGTAATACCATCTCAAGTTCCCCTTGACACATACATGTTAGTGAGGAGCATGCCATACTGGTGTATAAAATGATTTTCCATCTTTCCTTTATGCTTTTAATTAACTAAAATACTACTGAGATTTATAACGGATTGACTGTGACAGGTTCAAGTACCCCCAGCCAGACATAAGAACCCCCTCGGGTACTTGTATCACATGTTGAGGGCCGAAGATCTAGAGGAAATTAGATCCCCCCCCCCCTTTAATTAAAATGAAATTACATTTTAAAGCAGAACTGTAGTGATGTGTAATTACAGCATATTGCATATAATTCCTGGTTTCTGTGGTATCCAGAGACTGCCTGCCAGATCATTCTGTGTCCGCATAGACTGCTATGATGCTTGTAGTATAATATGGCTGAAGAAAGGGATAGGCAAAGTATCGCCATGGTTGTATAAAAGGCAGAGCAGACATCAAGGAGCTACAAGTAGTTCCCCAGCAATGGATCCAAGGCAGGGAGATCAGAGACATATGGAGGACACCATATTTATTTTCTTTTAAACAATGCAAGTTGCCTGGCAGTCCTGCTGATCTCTTTGGCTGCAGTAGTGTCTGAATCACACCTGTGAGGATCCGCTTGGCTGCCTGCGCATGGACGTGCAGAGCCTGCCCCCACACCATACAATTTTTTAAATATCTGTTCAATTCAGGAATTGCAATCACTTTCTTTGACTGATTGTAGCATTTCAAAAATCTTACCAATGTACCACACACATATGTTCAATTTTTCCTCAGTTATAATAAAAATGATTGGAAACATTGAGAAAATTGATAAACTGACAATCTAATACACACCATACAATTTTCATAAAAATTGATCAGAAAAATCCAGCACTCCCGATCAACTTTTATCGAATAAAAACGGGAAATCCGATTGGATTTATTGCTCGAATGAAAAAAAAAAGTTTTCGATTTTTCGATCTTATTTATCGAATTGCTGTAAAATTGGATAATTTTATTGTATCGTGTGTGGCCACCTTAAATATAGGCAGGTTACACAACTTGCATTCAAAACAGATGCAACAAAATGGAGGATGTTGGCTTCCAAGAACAGTTTGCACGCAGAGTGTTCATTACTGGACTCTTCCACCATGTAGAGGGATCCTCATGTAAGAGACCCCAGCCACTAACTAACAAAAACAGTATGTGAACCTGGGGGCAGCTGCGGGTAGAGTGTTCATTATCAGACTCTTGGCAGGAGCACTGACAATTTCTACCTGTTCCCCCAAAAAAATGTATTAACTATTTTATGGCCAGCTGCCCCCCAGGTTCACATACTGTTTTTTGTTAGTTAGAGGTTAGGGTCTCTTCCCTGAGGATCCCTCTATATGGTGGAAGAGTCTAGTACGGAACACTCTGCATACAAACTGTTTTTGGAAGTGAAACATCCTCCATTTTGTTGCATCTGTTTTGAATGCAAGGTGTGTAGCCTGCCTATATTTAGGCTCTGCACATTCATGTAGTTGGTCGTTCAGATGCAGCCTGCCTTGTGAAGCACTGCCACCTCCTCCTGCTGCATAGAAATGTAAGTTTACATATGGCTAGCTACCTCCATGTGCTATTTTAGTTTTCATTCTGTTTTAATCTTAGTTAAAGGTTTAGCGCATAGTTTGCATCTGTTTTGAATACAAGCAGGGACGTAGCAATAAGGGGTGCAGAGGTAGCGACCGCATCGGGGCCCTTGGGCCAGAGGGGCCCCAAAGGGTCCTCCCTCAACTACAGTATTAGCTCTCTATTGGTCCTGTGCTCATAATAATCACTTCTATAGATACTTTGAATAGTGGTAATCATTAACAAACTGTTCCCCATCCCTTTCTTGCACCTCTGACACTGTAGTTGCCATTGGCAGGTTTTGGTGCGCCGTATCAATTGTTATGTATAGAGTGCTTGGGGGGGCCCCAATGTAAAACTTGCATCAGGGCCCACAGCTCCTTAGCTACGCCACTGAATACAAGGTGTGTATTTAGCCTCTAGGGGCCTCTGCACACTTCTGTTGGTAGTCATTTCAGGTAAAGCTTTATTAGGAACGCTGCCAATTTCTACCTGTTCCCAGAAAAATGCTTGTTCAGAGTCTATGGCTAAAAGTATTAGAGGAAGAGGAGCAGCAGGGCTGCCAAGCAATGGTCGTGCTTAAAAGGAAATAAATATGGCAGCCTCCATATCGCTCTCCTTTCAACTGTCATTTAAGTTTTTAAGTCAGTTTTATTATAGGTGGAATATACTGTATGTACACCTAGTGTAGCAATGCCAATCAATAGTGTTTCCGAAAGTGTATAATGAGCTACATTAGTACATTGTAAGAAAGAGTGAAAAGACATTTGCCATGAAATAAATCATATAATAAAAGGTCTCACAGCAGTGCAAGTACTAAGCTTAAAACTCTCCTACACAACACAAACAGTCACAGCGGGCAGGAGTGACTCACATGTCGATCTGTAAGTTGCACTGTTGGCGATGCACAGCAATATCGCTAAATAATTCTGGCAACAGGAATACCATAAGAAGTTCAAACAGGCATCCCACTGCTATAACCGGAGCTGCTAGAATAAACATTCACTGCATGAGAGGCATACCACCAACAAAACGCCTACCCTCTCAGCCTGTATATATGGTAGCACCAAACTTCCCCAAGATCAACAAGGTCCATTATACAGGAGATGCGTATAGATCCACCAGCACTGGCAAGATGAAACAGCTCTTCCACTGATATTAAAGGATCATACACATCAAAACAATCTGCCCAACTATCTTTCAAACTTGTCTGTTGGAAGATAGTTTGGCGTGTGTACGACTAGCAACCAACCAGACCACCAACTGATAACAGGTGTGTTGCCAGATCCATCCAGTGGATCAGCCTACACAACTATCAGGCAGGTTGGAATGTGTGTACAAGTCTTTTGAACAACTTTGTTGTTTTTGAATGCAGGCATGCTTGCTGTGCAGTTTGTCATTTAGCTTGCACGCATAGTATTCAAGCGAGTTGGTTGGCGTGTGTGTAAATACTTGTCAGGTAAACAACTTGTTGTGAGGTTGGTCATGTTGTGCGGTTGGATATGCATTAAAGAGAAACCGTAACCAAGAATTGAACTTCATCCCAATCAGTAGCCGATACCCCCTTTCCCATGAGAAATCTATTCCTTTTCTCAAACGGATCATCAGGGTGGTCTGTATGGCTGATTTTGTGGTAAAACCCCTCCCACAGTGTGATGTCAGCGCCTCACACCTCTAGGGTCCTGACATCACACTGTGGGAGCCTTGTTGCATTGTGGGAAATAACAGTGTGAGGATCCGCGTGGCTGCCTGCGCAGGCAGGCAGCCTTTTGACCACTGTTCAGGTCTGCATTCTGCAGGTCTCTGGAAGAGAGACTTTTTGTCAGTTATGCAGCTTGCTGCTGAGGAATTTGCATATGTTTGTCATGCAGATTGCCTAGCCACATCCCTTGTGGGCTTGCTCTATAAATACTATGTGATACCACAGTAAGTTGCTGGTCATAAGAGTTAGCCCTGTGGAACACTCGCCTGGAGTGTCAGCCTTGCTCTTTGTTTGAAGATTAGCCTAGAGTAATTCCTGGGACTGCACTAGGCAGGTTTCCCTAGTGCAGTTAGGATTGCTTATCTGTTTTGGTTGTCTGTTGCGATTGTCCTGTCCCAGCGGTGGTCGACAGGAAATCGTTCTGAGTGTCTGGGTGCTAACCGGAACAGCGGTTGTTACTGGTAGCCCCTTCTGATCTGTTTCCCTGGATCGCACCAGTCTCTTGCGCTAGTGCTGTGGATCCTTCTGTTCTGCTACTCTGTACTTGGATCGCACTAGCATCTTGCGCTAGCGCTTTGGATCCTTCTGTTCTGTCTTCCTGGATCGCACTAGCCACTTTCGCTAGTGCTGTGGATCCTATCTCTCGCATGTTCATGTTTTCGTGTGTCTGTCTTGTCTGCTATGAACGCTTGCTGAAGGCTCGGTGAGGTAACCGTTAAGCAAGCGCTCGCGTCCTCTGTTTCATGTTTGTCTATCGGTTGTTGGTTAGGCGTGCTTGTCTCTGTTGTGCTTATCACACGGGGACCACGCATTAACGCGTGCACTGTTGCGAATGAGTGCGGTGTTCGCGTTTAGCTAGCGTTTGTTATTTTCCGTATCTCCTCATTGTATGATTTGCTGTGCCTTTGCTACTCTTGTGCTCTGTCTTGCTGTAGCCTTGTGTCACCGCTGGCAATCGCCTCTCTCGCGATTGCGTTCCTGCTTCCTATCTGCTGGTGTGTATGCACCGTCGCGGGTTGGCGACTAGTTTGGTGCACACACATACAATCTGTTGCTTTGCTCTCTCTCCTTTAGGGCTATCTTGCCCTGCGTTCCGTCCCTTCGTGCAATTCCTGTCTGGCGTGTGTGGCAGGGCAGAGGAGCTGTTCCTCTGCACTCCACAGCTCCCCCTGTCGACAGGAATTTCCCTCTACAGGTGCATTGCACCTTTTGCTTGGTTCCTGCAAATTCTACGCTTGTGGAGGATTTCCGCAGTGTCAGTGCATGTCTTGTGCGCTGATCACGGAGAGAATCCCACAATCGTTACAAACAGCTATTTCCAACGGCCAAAAAGGCAAGCAGCATCTTCTTCCAGTGACATAACCTGCCAGCAGTAAAAAAATGTCACCATGTGATAAATGTCTGAATGTAAATCAGGGAGAGGAAAGACTTTTACAATGAGCAAACACTGACTAAATCATTTATACATAATTATTGTAAAAATTAAGCACTTTTTTATTACATTATTTTCACTGGAGTTCCTCTTTAAGTTGGACATGTGTTTGAGGCTTTAGGACAGTGGCCATTATGCTGTAAAGGTACCCATACTGAACATCTAGCGATGATGGGCAGATTAGAACAAGAGACAGATCTCTGTCTGATCAAATCTGATTAGAAAGAGATCTGTCGGCTGCCCATACTCTGCAGGCCGATTCTCAATTAATTTCATGAAATCATCCGCCTCCCTCGCTGTTCCCCTACTGTAAATGTTCCCTCATGCATAAAATACTCTACCTCTAACACAAGTTGTGGTGCCCAGACATCTTCTGCATTGTCACAATGCACGTGCTATATGCCGGTAGCCACGCGGGGGGGGGGGGGGGGCAATACAGAAACAGAAGATGTATGTATTGTAATGCATGGCAGAGGGGGCACATTTACATTTGGAGGGACAGCACTTGAGGGTTTTGTGATGTTCCTCATTTGCTATTATTGCACGCTGTTACCACTGCACACCTGATCAGCTACGTCAAACCTGAGATCTCCCACTATTATCAAATTGGATGGTCGATCAGCAATCAAGTCACTTGATGTATGGCCACCTTGAGTTATTGACAGTGAGCTGCAGGTTAGTAAGTAGTTATTTGTAAATGCAAAACATTGGCAAGGCGTGAGAAGGCAAAATGATATGATTTGCACATCAACTCAGCAAGGAGCCTGGCATGAGAGGAGAGCAAAGGTGGCCACACACCATACAATAAAATGATCCAATTTTACAGCAATTCAATGAAAATGATAATTTCTACAGAAGAATCGAAAGTTGTTTTTTTTTTCAAGTGAAAATTCCGATCGGATCTCCCTTTTTTTTTTATTTTCACAACTGAAAGCGGCGGAAATTGCTGATCAATTTTTCGCAAGCTTGTATACCATGTGGTAGATTGACAATTTCGTAATGTAGAGACGCAAGCACACGTGTTAGTCGGATTTTTCAAATTTTACAACCAATCAGAAAAAATTGATTTTAAACCTTGAATTGGAAAAAAAATGTAAAGAATTGTATGGTATGTGGACACTTTAAGAAGTGGACTTCATAATAGAAAAGGACACAGATCTAGTGGAAAATTTACTGGAATGCCCTCCAGAGTAAAGCTCACGAGGATTGTTGTCCCGCCTCTGGTGCTGTCCGGGGTGTGCCAGAACCAGAGGAGGAGGAGGCGTGTTCTGGACTTCAAGGGTACTAGACCTTGCTGAGCAGGTCAGGACAGAGGAAGTACAGCACTACAGTCACATGACTGCAACATTTCTCCTAAAAGAAATTCCTTTTCTTATTTTACTTATTTCTTAAAATGCAGGAGATCCGCTTTAAAGGGGCCTTAGAATTATTTTTGCAGGATTCCCATCACAAGTCCATTACCTTCTGATTCAGCTTTAGCTGGTAAGGCTGAAGATTGTACTAGTCTATCACCATGGCCATTAATATACCTACTGTATTGCTTTATTTATGTCATTTTCTTTAAACTGTCCATTTTCTTTAACAGTTCCAAGGCATTTCCAATGATTCTTTTTCACTCCATAGACAAAAGGGCTCCTAGGACAAACTTTGCTTCCATCCACTTGCTTTCCTATTACCATTCAGGGTAGTCAGAGCCTCAGCTCCCAGAATAAGAATAGCGAGAGAGCGATGTCATGCCAGTGTTGTGAGATTCAGTATGCATGAGGCATCCGCATCCCACTGAAAAATTCATTAGTGCTATTTGTATGCATCACTCAACTTTTTGTAGCAGTGAATAGGACCAGAGGAACTTGTTTCCAAATTCAGCTTTAACTTTTTTCCCAACTCTTTTAAAATTCAGTCAGCACAAATTGATGCTGTTTTTTTCTGGTTAATTGGTAAATGATCTTCTTAGGACATCTGACATGGAATTGATGTAGAAAAAGGAATTGGAAAAACTTTGTGGTACTTTCAGAAACTGAAGGCAAATCTAGTACGTTCACAATGCATCACTAGCGTGACTACAGCCCATGGCACCCACATAACGCTCTTTCTCCCCTACCCATTCCCTCCATTATTACCACCAGAAGTCAGTGTGGGTGCTGGGGGAGGCGGGATCACTGCTAATGCTGGGGAGGGGGAGGTTGCTGTGGGTGCCAGGTGCAGGGGGAGGCTACTGTGGGTGCTGGGGGGAGGCTTATGGTGGTGTGCAGTGGGCAGAGCGTCTTGTAGTTGGGTGGAGATTCTTTCACGCCAACGGGGCCCTTTTATAGAGAATTTGAGCCCCCCTCCACCCTGCACGTGCCTGCGCACAGCCAGGGAATCCATTACTTAGGGCTCATATTACTAGTGTGGCTACACTATTTTTAGTGGTGACCCCACTATTATTAGTGTGGCCACCATACACCCCCCAAAAATAACGGCCAATGGGGATGAGCTCAAATTTTCAGTTTGAATACATTTATACTAAAGAAACACCAAATACAACTTTTCATTACAATCCGTTGTAAACAGATAACACAGGATTATAAAAAAATACAGACTCGATAATCTCAAAAATATTGCTGGTACAATCAAAACTAGTATTCAGGGTTTAGCTAATTAAACCATATAAACATTATTTCGACAGCATCAGAAACCAAGCCGACTCATAGAAAACTGTGTCATATTGAAATATCAGCATTAAACACTTTTTGCCCAAAACTGTTTTATTTCCTGTGTATTTTAACGGGAATAAGAAAAAAAAATAAAAAAAAAAGAGTCATTGTTTCTCAGTTTTCAGCCATGTACAGAAAAAAACCTGTTATCCAGAACTCCGTTAACCAGAAGTCTCCAGCAACCAGCAAAAAAATCCTGGCCTTGTAAGATGCATACATTTACTTATACACCTTTTTATACAGTAATAAACCGCTCTTACATTTAGTTATGTTTGTCCTTTGTCTTAATTTGTTTTTAATGACACTATTTCAACATTAATAGAGAGTTTCTGGTAAGTATACAGTGTGGAGTATAGTACTGTTTTATAGCTATCCCTATTTAACATTGACTCTCAAGCAAACAGATACTACACTTATCCAGCATCAGCCAGTCCCTGTTGGTGCCGGATAATGTAGTTTGAAAGTAAAAAGTGCCACTGTAGATAAACTCCACACATTTTATTTGCCTATTTGTCCTGGTTATTACAACATTAAATTGTGTCCCTAGTACAATGTATGGTGACTAGAGATGTCGGCGAATGGTTCCCGAACCATTAGCCAGCGAACATCTCACCATGTACTACTTCCGGGTCGATATGACCCGGAGTAGTATGCCTGCGCTGGTCCGGCGGTGCGCGTCCTAGATCACGCTCCTGTTGCAGGGCACTTTCTGCGCATGTGCGTGACGTGACGTCATGAGATACGCTCATGCGCATGGAGTGCCCGATCAAAGACGCGCACCGCCGGGCCAGCGCAGTCATACTACTCCGGGTCATAGCGACCCGGAAGTAGTACGGTTCCCACAGAGATTCGCCCGCAAACGTTTCGGGCCATCTCTAATGGTGACAATATTTTATTTGGAAATAATGGTGTGTTTTTCCCATTTTGTGTTTGTTTATACTCCTATCTATAGTTACAAGCCCTTGTTTGCAAAAAATAACAGGAAATGTATGTATTTTTTTTAAATGCAGTCACTTTGTTTTTTTTGTCTACAAGTGTTTTATTTTGGTGACTGTTGGGGATGGGGCAGGAGGGTTTAATAACTATAGGGGATGTATTTTGTAATGTATTTTTATTATAATTTTAATTTTTATTCACTAAAAAAAATTAGCACTGTAACCTGTATATTTGGAACAGTATACATCAAGTGAGTTTGTTTACTTTTTCTTACATTTTAATGAATGATAACTGGCTTCTGTCTGAAGTCGTGATCTTTAATCCACAGGCACTTTGATTGGCTATGGGAACACATATTCCCATGCACCAATCCTTGCTCTATAGAATGGTGGTGGGGGCACAATCTTGCGCAGTGCTCGTGGAACCAGCGATACTTGTATATATACACCCCTAATCTTGAAGTTACGTTTTCAGGGGTGTAAATATACGATACAGTGATCTAAAAGTGGTTAAAGCACTCAGAAAAGTGTAAATTTGTATTGCTGTTCTTCCTTTCCTGTTCCCAGAAATAGGAAAGGAAGTTAGAGGAAATCTTCCCAGTGTGGACACAGACATAAAAGAGAATCTGACACAGGTTCTATTTTTTTCTTTTATCTAAAACAATTCTTTAAAGTTTGGTCTAGAGTTGCACTTTAAGTGAAAATTCTGAACATAAAACTGCATTCTAACACCTTCTGGGTTACAAAGAGGTATGTGAAAGTTTATCTGGCTCTAAGTTCTGGGATTTCACTAGCTCAGAGCTGTAAGAGCAGCGCTTTATACATCGATACAGTATAGCTGGCCCTGACTGCCCTGCATACACACGGGACCCCAGCAATCACAGCCTGCCATTACTCAGGAATGGCTAAGTGCCTCGCTCTCTGCGGGCCAGCCTGTTCTTCACTGTCGTCTTTAAACCACAGAGCCGCCAGAATTCCAAAGAGGCGACTCCTGCAAGAGACTACACCAACCATGCAACAACCTTTTAACCGGCAGCTGAACCGTCACTTCATTTCATGGTCCCTGGAATCAGCAGAAGCCTTGAACAAACTTTGACTTATGTCTGCTAAACACATGAAGAGGCTGATTTATGAAGACTGGAGCAGCACAGTGGAAAAATAGGACAAGGCACCTGACAGCCTGCTCAACTTTCACTGCTCATTCACTTTGCCTGTCTCTTCACAATTCATCGTTATCGTACTATAAAGTATACCACTACTCAGTGGCGTAGCAATGGGGATAGCCGCCATAGCGTTGCTACGGGGCCCCGCGGCAGCGCTACGTCACAGGGGGCCCGCAGCTGCCCGAGAGGAATTTTTTTTGTTTTGTTTATTATTTTTTTTGTTTACTTTTTGTTTGGGGCCCCCCTCCCTCACCTCAGTGCCCCCCCCCCCTCCTCACCTGGGGTCCCCCCTCCTTTTATCAGCGGCGGGAGGTGAGTCATATACAGAAGGCTCCGGCGGGGGTAAGCAGCCACTAGAGGTTCAGCTGCCTCCGGGCTACGGTGTCCCCACTGTATTGCTTCTCGCACCGCTTCCTGGTTTTATTGCGAGCAGCAATACAGTGGGGACACCGTAGCCCGGAGGCAGCTGAACCTCTAGTGGCTGCTTACCCCCGCCGGAGCCTTCTGTATATGACGCACCTCCCGCCGCTGATAAAAGGAGGGGGGACCCCAGGTGAGGCAGCTACCTCCCCTCCCGCCCGGCTACCTAACTGCCCACTACCCCACCCGGCTACCTAACTGCCCACTACCTAACTGCCCACCCTCCCACCCGGCTACCTAACTGCCCACCCTCCCACCCGGCTACCTAACTGCCCACTCTCCCAGACTCCCACCCGGCTACCTAACTGCCCACCCACCCACCCGCCTACCTAACTGCCCACTCTCCCAGACTCCCACCCGGCTACCTAACTGCCCACCCACCCACCCGGCTACCTAACTGCCCACCCACCCACCCGGCTACCTAACTGCCCACTCTCTCAGACTCCCACCCGGCTACCTAACTGCCCACCCACCCACCCGGGTACCTAACTGCCCACCCACCCACCCGGCTACCTAACTGCCCACCCGGCTACCTAACTGCCCACTCACCCACCCGGCTACCTAACTGCCCACTCTCCCACCCGGCTACCTAACTGCCCACTACCTAACTGAGGGCTACCTAACTGAAGGCTACCTAACTGCCCACTCTCCCACCCGGCTACCTAACTGCTCACCCTCCCACCTGGCTACCTAACTGCCCACCCGGCTACCTAACTGAGGGCTACCTAACTGCCCACTCTCCCACCCGGCTACCTAACTGCCCACTACCTAACTGCCCACCCTCCCACCCGGCTACCTAACTGCTCACCCTCCCACCTGGCTACCTAACTGCCCACCCGGCTACCTAACTGAGGGCTACCTAACTGCCCACCCTCCCACCCGGCTACCTAACTGCCCACTCTCCCACCCGGCTACCTAACTGCCCACTACCTAACTGCCCGCCCTCCCACCCGGCTACCTAACTGCTCACCCTCCCACCTGGCTACCTAACTGCCCACCCTCCCACCCGGCTACCTAACTGAGGGTTACCTAACTGCCCACCCTCCCACCTGGCTACCTAACTGCCCACTACCTAACTGCCCACCCTCCCACCCGGCTACCTAACTGCTCACCCTCCCACCTGGCTACCTAACTGCCCACCCTGCCACCCGGCTACCTAACTGCCTACCCGGCTACCTAACTGCCCACCTGGCTACCTAACTGCCCACCCTCCCACCTGGATATCTAACTGCCCACCCGGCTACCTAACTGCCCACCCAGCTACCTAGCTGCCCACCTGGCTACCTATCTGCCTACCCTGCCACCCAGCTACCTATCTGCCTACCCTGCCACCCAGCTACCTAACTGCCCACCCTGCCACCCGGCTACCTAACTTCCCACCCGGCTACCTAACTGCCCACCTTTCTACCTAACTTCCCACCCGGCTACCTAACTGCCCACCCGTCTACCTATCTGCCTACCCTCCCACTCGTCTACCTATCTCCCTACCCTCCCACCCAGCTACCTAACTGCCTACCCAGTGCATTGCCTGCACCGCAAATAGTGTGCCAGCCTGCCCAACCACCCTCCCTCCAGGTAATTAATGTTAGCCCACTATAGACCTAACTACATATACTGCATTTTGTGGGGAAATCTGGCGACAATCTGGTTGCATTTTGTGGGGAAATCTGCTGACAATCTGGTTGCATATTGTGTGGAAATCTGACGACAATCTGGTTGCATATTGTGTGGAGATCTGCCGACAATCTGGTTGCATATTGTGTGGAAATCTGCCGACAATCTGGTTGCATTTTGTTGGGAAATCTGCCGACAATCTGGTTGCATTTTGTAGGGAAATCTGCCGACAATCTGGTTGCATATTGTAAGGAAATCTGCCGACAATCTGGTTGCATATTGTAGGGAAATCTGCCGACAATCTGGGTGCATATTGTAGGGAAATCTGCCGACAATCTGGTTGCATATTGTAGGGAAATCTGCCGACAATCTGGTTGCATATTGTAGGGAAATCTGCCGACAATCTGGTTGCATTTTGTGGGGAAATCAGATTGCCCCACAAAATATTTGGGTGGGAGGTCCGAGGTCCGTGGGGTTGGAAGGTCGTGGGGGGAGGGGGGGCCATCATTTTTTTTTGCTATGGGGCCCAGTCATTTCTAGCTACGCCCCTGCCACTACTCACTACGTACCCACTGCGTGATTTTTTTAGACGATGTTTCCATCAACAGGTGATTTATTTTAGTAACAAGCGATCGTTTCCACAATCTCAAGACTTGGATACAGGCACGATTGCACAAATGATGTAAGGCAGGGGTGCCCACACTTTTTCAGCTCGCGAGCTACTTTGCGAATTATCCGGTCACCGTGATCTACTGCACTACAGCGCCCCCCACTAATCCCCCCCCCCCCCCCCGAAAAAAACATCAAAAAACATATAGTAATTGGGCAGTCTCCTATAATTATTTACATTTTCAAATGTATATCAGAGTCCCCCCTAAATCCACGCATATTTTTAAGAAGAGTCCCCTTTAATAAAAATAATTGGGCTAGCTACCTCTTGAATCAAGCAAAAATAAACATATTTCCCCATCCCAGCATAGATTCAATCCTCCTCCCCCCCCCCCCCCCCCACCTTTATCAAGCAGAGCGTAGTCCCCTATACAAAGTAATTAGACTCCCCACATAGTTCAGCTTTCCCCAAATCCGTTGTCTCCACCTATTATAAAAAGAGACACACGCCTGTGTGTCTCCCCTCGTCACCTTCTGTGCAGGTCTCTCCTTGCTGTGTGGCTGCTCTCACACAGTGACTCGGCAGCAGCTCTTCTTCCTGCCTAAACCACATGAAATAGCCTGGAGCCCTGAAAGGGGAAGGACGGCTATCGATACAGGAAGTGCTGGTGGAGGGGGAGACGCTTTCTCTCATTCAGTTGCGTCTCTCCCCTTTCATGCGGCGCCACTCCCCTTGCCACTCCTCTCCCCTCCCCTGGCTTTTCTGATTGGCCGTGTGCTGCTCTGCATTGGGCAGCAGAGCAGCACAATATAACACAACGCGGCGGCCGCGATCAAGAAGAGCAGCGAGCCGGCAGTAAAATATGACAGGCTGCTGCCACGCTACCGGTAGATCGCGATCGACGTATTGGGCACCCCTGATGTAAGGTGACAGGTGGAGATAACGGCCGTCATGGCACATCGGATCTTTAAGGTCCCCAACGCCTCTCACGCAAAGTACCACAATAGCTTGAACGCTCGCTTGCGTCTGTCGTGTGCCATCAGGTGTACCCACCGGCCTGAAGACATATCAAGGAACACTCGTCATCGGGAACGTTGCTGTGGTCCATCTTCCTGCGTCATAGGTGAGCATTTAGCTTAAAGCGGAATATAACCCTGCATTCCAACTTTGCTCTAAAACATTATTTACAGTATATTATATGCAACCAGCATTTTTTTTTTACTAGACCAGCATTGGAAGGGTTACACAGGGCTTTAAAGTCCCTGGAGATTTTTGCAGACGCATCCGAACTTCAGTTAGATACTTTTCGTTTACAAATAAGTATCTAAGTCTTTATTGTGACTCATCTCTCTCACTGAGAAGGAGCTTGGAGGACAGCCAAAGAGTGTGTAACTGTTTATCAATAGATACATCTAACTAAATAGAATGTAACTATCTGAACGTCTGCACGGAACTTAAAACCTCTGTGTTTAACCCTTCCAATGCTGGTCTACTAAAAAAAAAATGCTTTTTGCATATAATATGCTGTAAATAATGTTTTAGAGCAAAGTTGAAATGCAGGGTTATATTCTGCTTTAAGAGCTGCAATTATCTAATCTAACTATCCTCTTTCTCTCACAATACTAAAGGCAGCAAATTCCTGCAGTGTATGTGGTTAAAGCACACCCAAAGTAATGCTGGGAATACACGGTACGTTTTTGAGCCATTTAGATGGCTTGATTGATAGTTCCCGACATGTCTGATCTCCTGCCCGATCGATTCCACGCTCGATTTCGCATAGGGAACAATGGGAAAAGATAAGGAAAACGAATGGAAGATAAAAGAATCTGGCGCGAAATCGAGCGGCAAAAACGTACCGTGTATTCCCAGCATGACTAGATTAGCCGCATTCTTAATTCAGACACTACTGATGCAAAAGAGATCCGCAGGACGCCAGACAACTGGTATTGTTTAAAAGGAAATAAATATGGCAGCCTCCCTATGCTTTTCACATCAGGTTCTCTTTAAGATCAAGTTCAAACTATGTTGTTAACATATAAGCTACAACACAGGCATAACACAATGCACACTCTGCACCAGGCCCGGATTTACATCACAAGAGCCTATAGGAACAGTTGTCCTGGCACCCTAGACCTCGTCCTCCACGAACCTACAAACTCCCGCCACACCACACCACAAATGTGCTGGCTGTTCCAGCTGTCACTTCTCCCTTACTGCCCTTGGCTGTCATAGCGTCCAAAAAATCATATGTGATTTTTCTGATTGGCAAAAAAAATTGCATGTAAATTTGTATGCATTGTTATGAGAATTAGTATTTAACATATCTACCTAATATCTACATATTTAACATAATCTACCTAGTAACAGCTTAGTCATGACTGCCGACAACTTCCTGGAACTATGCATCTAATGCACGTTTTTTGCGCAAATAAACGGGAAAATTCACGTTGCTATCCGATGCCATTGCAAATCATTATATGCAAATTGCGGCCAATACGTGTAAAATATCCGAAAAAATTAAGCAGGACCTCAGTTTTTTTCGCCTTGCAAACGCTTACAAATATTCGCATTCAATGGAAACAGCCCCATTCACTATCATTTATTGCAAAACTAATGCAAATTTTCTATGCAAATAATCTAATACAAAATGCACCAGGAAGTGGTTTTGGAGAAGGTCTTTGAAGAGATCCTGTCATGTGATTATATTAGGAGGCCTACTTATAAATATATGAATAAAAAAAATGGCTCTCAGAGAAAAGATGATAACTTTCAGAGTTGCTTGCAAATAGTCGCCAAAGTCATTTTTGCAACGAAAATGCTGTTTTTGTATTCAAGAAAATATTTACAAAAATACTTTGTATTTTCGCAATATTTATTTATTTTATTTATTTAAGTATTTATATAGCACCAACATATTCCGCAGCGCTGTACAGAGTATATTGTCTTTTCACTAACTGTTCCTCGCAATTTAATCCCTACCATAGTCATATATCCATATATGTATCGTGTAACGCAGGTATCATAGTCTAGGGCCAATTTAGGGGGAAGCCAATTAACTTATCTGTATGTTTTTGGGATGTGGGAGGAAACCAGAGTGCATGCAGAGATGGAGAGAACATACAAACTCCTTGCAGATGTTGATCTAGCTGAGATTCAAACCGGGGACCCAGTGCTGCAAGACGAAAACACTAACCCTATGTCACCGTGCTGCCCAATATGGGCAAAGAAAACAATTTTTCTTTCCGATGCGAAACCACGAGACATTTATATTTTTCCATGAAAATTCATGAAATTGTTTATATTTTAGTGTGAAAATTTGCAACAAACTTGTTACGAAATCATTTTCAACGGCAGTCGAATTTGACATTACTTTAGCGAAAATTAATGTGAAAAGAATATCGGCATTTTCGCTCATCACTGTTCACTTTCATCTTTTCTACTTTTGAAAATCTGGTCGCCACTTTTAGGAAGCCATATTTATATAAGAGAGAAGGAGTTTTGTTTCTTGGCAATCAACCACTGAAAGTTGGCAGTCACACTGAAAAATGTTAATTTTTTTTTCTATAGAAAACTTTCCGAATAAATAATGGCACTTTTTCTTGTGTGCAGAACTTTCACACTTTATCAATAGGACCTATTATTATTATTTATTGGATTTATAAAGCGCCAACATATTACGCAGCGCTGGACAATAAATACGGATAGATGCAATGTAAACATGAAGTGACAGACAGAGAGGTAGCAAACAGTTGTACAACATAGCACGAGGTTATACATGCAAAAATGGTATAAGATGCATGATCATGATTTGAAGGATACCCGAAGTGACATGTGACATGATGAGATAGATATGTGTATGTACCGTGCCTAGCACACACATAACTATGCTGTGTTCCTTTTTTTCTTTCTCTGCCTGAGAGAGTTAAATATCAGGTATGTAAGTGGCTGACTCAGTCCTGACGCAGACAGGAAGTGACTACAGTGTGACCCCCACTGATAAGAAATTCAAACTATAAAACACTTTCCTAGCAGAAAATGGCTTCTGAGAGCAGGAAAGGGGTAAACATGGTCAATAGTTCATAGATTTTAGTTCTGGCATACTTCAATGAATGTGTCATTGAGCAAAAACAATAAAACAGCTAAAACTTAAAAAGTAGATTGAAACATAAAATAAAACTAAAAAAGTTGTTTTTAGGAAAAGGAAGTTGGATACAATCATTTATTTCATTAGTTTATTTTCGCTATGGGTGTCCTTTAAGAGAGACCCAGCAATTCAAGTCTGAGTTAAGGTGGGTACACACGTCAGATAAAAGTCTTTGGAAAATGAAAGATCACAGACCAATTTTAGACCATTCCATGTAGTATGAGAGCCATACTCTACACAGTCTATTCTATGGAGCTGAACTCCACATCAGATAAAAATCTTTGCAAGATGCTGCACACAAAGACCACTGTACACATTCAACAGATCAGTATCTGCAAAAGATCTGTTCCTGCAAAAGATCCATTCCTGCAAAATGCATTCATAGTCTATGAGATCTGCAGATCATCATACACACCTTGTTTAACGGACAATTATCTGTAGATCAGATCCACCAGGTTGGATCTTCAGATCGGCAGATAATTGTCTGATCTGCAGATGAATGTCCATTAAACAAGGTGTGTATGGGATCTGCAGATATAGACTATGAATGTATTTTGCAGGAATGGATCTTTTGCAGGAACAGATCTTTTGCAGATACTGATCTTTTGTGTCTGTGCAGCATCTGTGTGTGCAGCATCTTGCAAAGATTTTTATCTGATGGGGAGTTCAGCTCCATAGAAAAGACTGTGTAGGTATGGCTCTCATACTACATGAAAGGGGGTAAAATTGGTCTGTGATCTTTCATTTTCCAAAGACTTTTATCTGACGTGTGTACCCACCTTTAGTCCATGGGAAGGGTGTTATTGGTGGGGTTGTAAGATCAAGAAGGACACACTAAGTAGGGGAAACCCTGCGAAAGGCTTACACTCTAAAGGAAAGGGGAACACAAGGTAGGCCCTATAACGCAGGAGAATCTTTTAGGAAAAAAATGTAAAGTTCAAACTGGATTTTTGTAGTTCGGCTTCCAGCTCACCACAAATTACCTGCAGTAAAAAGTAGAGGGTACTTATCAAGCTTAAAGGGCTGTCCTACACACACAAGATTCCATTTAGCATGTGTACGAAGCTTTAGGATGAGGCTGTCCCATCTGAGGGTCATATTCTTGACAGCATTTGGGATAAGCTGTTTGACTTTATGAACCACACCTAATTCCATTCATTGCAGTAGGTTAATTATGTAGAGCCATAGTACAAATGTGTGATATGTTTTAGGATACTGACCGCCTGGGACAGTTTCTGGACACCTCTGTATTAGAATATATGTCAAGCCCGGTAAGGAGCTGATGATGCTCATGCTGGTTTATTTCTGGCACTTTCTTTTTTTTATATGGCAGAGGAGGAAATATGAAGCTTTAAATAGAGATCTGCTGACGAATGCCATCATCAGGAAAAAATACGTTATTGAGTGTCGTAAGAATGGATGACAGCTCTCCAGTTCTCCCTAGTGACTCCAGGACATGTAAAGAAAGTCAGCTTCTCCTCCTGATTATTACAGTGCTTGTGAATGACTAATAAAGTTTGATTCGCAATAGTTGAAGGCTCCTGTTACTAGAGAAAAGAGTACATCTTCCTACAGCGATGTGAGCATTAATTCATGGCATTTCCCTGCAGAGTGTTGGATTGGAGCTCAGTACATCCCAGCACTTGTACAGAAGTGCGAGTGTCTGAAGCAAGCAAAAGGAGAATAATCATCTTTAACAAGGTTACTTGAAATGTTAGCAGATACCAGATAAAAGCTTTGCATATTTTTTACCTAATATAAAGGATAGTGAGGAAAGAACCAAAGTAGACAAAGGCACGACGGAATAAAAGACAGAAATAAGTAAGACAGAAAGTCAGATGATCAGTTTTTACACATAAATTATTTTTGAATAAACATTGTGGAGAATCATCTGTATAACAGGATCAAGCTATTAATATTATTATTACTTAGTAATAGTATTTATATAGTGCTGACATTCTCCACAGTGCTTTACAGAGTATATAAAGTCTTGTCTCTCAGAGGAGCTCACAATGTAATCCCTACCATATTCATATGTCCATTTTGTTAACTTTCTATATGTTTTTGGGATGTGGGAGGAAACTTTCTGATTGGCTTATCATTACAGTGTGATCATAGGGTTCATTCAAAAAAATTAATAATAATAATAAATGATCTCTTCTAAAGGCACATACGTAATTAACTTTTTTGCCGGAGTTTTCTCCTAGGATGCCCCTGATGAGTCTAGATTGGAGGACAAAACGGGTGTACGGTGGAGCCAGCACGTTTGACAGTATTACGCTACGGGAATCGTCCAGGGCGGAGGTAGCACAGAGGATACAAAGGAACGCCGCTGCACGGACAAGCGGGGAGCAGGACGCCGCATTAAAAGCTCTAAGGGGGCGGACATTCACCCTAAAGATACCCAATCTTGGTCACCAAGTGTGGTTGTTTACAGCACAGGTGGAAACTTTGGAAGCTCTGAATAATCTAGACAGTATAACGCTATGTGGAATTGCATCTTGTTATAGGTTGCATGAATTGGAGAGCGCAGCAGAAAAACTTTGGCTTTATCTTATTTTTCTGTTTTGCTTTTTCTCTTTTTTTCAGGTGGATGAGTAGGGTTTCTTAGGCCTCGTTCACATCTGCTGCGCTGAAAAACGTGTTAAAGCGTGTGGTAAAAACGCATGCGCTTGTGCGCGCTTTAGTGCGCGTTTCTGTGCTTTGCGCTGCTCTTCTTTAAAGCACGTTTTGCTTACTGTAGCAGCAGCAGTTGTCAATAAAACTTTGTTTTTGTATGTAAATGTATTTTTTTCTCCAATTAGGGGTAAAAAACGCATGCGCTTCTATGCGATTGTACGCGCTTCTATGTGCTAAAAAAGCGCACCCATTCACTTGCATTGATGTGCGCTTTACAGCTCAGCGCACAGAAATGCTTGCAACACTACGTTTTTGTAACGCTGCTCAGCGCAGCGCATAGATGTGAACCAGCTACATTTAGTTACATGGAAAAATCAATACCTTGCTGATCGCACAGGGCAGTGCACTGTGAAAAGCGCACAGAAACGTCCCTCATGTGAACCAGGCCTTATTCTTCTTCTTCCTTTCTTTCTATACTTTTTCTTTTTCTCTTTATTTCATACTCTGTTTCTTCCCCTTTTCTCCTTTCCCTTCTTCCTTTTCTTTTTCTTTTTTCCTTCATTTCTATATAGGTAAAACTACGCTGTTTAGTTTATTGCGACCTCTCGTCACTGTATACTGATGGCCGCAGTGAGCAGCCTGCTAGCGGCTGATTAGCGCTGGCAGGCTGTGTTTTGTATGTATTAAAAAAAAATATTTATATAGCGCTGACATCTTGCACAGCGCTGTACAGAGTATATTGTCTTTTCATTAACTGTCCCTCTGATAGGCTCACAATCTAATCCCTGCCATAGCCATATATATTTACATAATCTAGCAAGCAAACAAAGAAAGCAGGAAAGCTGGCACTGCTGCAAGTGTTCAATTTATTGTAGCATAGGTGAAGTGCAAACGTGCAACATCTTGCAAAAGTGGCATGGAATAAAACACATACCCTTGTGAGCGAAGGCGTAGGTGGTGGTGGGTGATGGGCACAGGATGCCTGACAGCCGTTTCGCGCTAAACAGCGCTTCTACGGAGGCTGCAACCATTGTGGGCAAAGGCTTCTGGTTAAATACTGTCCAGAGCCTGCATCTAGCATTACTTCCGGTGGCAGCGCCGCCCATACTTCCGCGTCACGTGCGCGTACGTATTGACCCACATCAGCAAGACTTTGCCTTACTCCCAGTTCCTCAGACTACGCCGCAACAATGCTAATGATGCGAATTTCCGCAAACAGTCTGAGGAACTGGGAATGAGACTGTTGGCTAAAGGATATAGGAAACAAGAAATCCAAGAGGCCTTTAGTAAAAGCAATCGTACTACGAGATCAGACCTCCTAAGAAGGAAATCAATAAATCCTGTCACACAACGAAAAATTCCCTTCTCCTTCGGCTACACGAACATGGCAGACCATATAAAGAAAGTGATCCAAAGAAATTGGGACATTCTAATTAGGGACCCCATCTTTAAGCCTTTAGTGACGGAAGGACCGTTATTCTCTTTCAGAAGATCACCCACAATAGGCTCATTAGTGAGCAGAAGTGAGTTCAAAACAGCAAGTGGAAGTGATTGGCTACGTGAAGGCGGCCCTCGGGGTAACCACAGGTGTGGACACTGCAAATCGTGTAGTCAGATGACAGTGGGTTGCCAATTTCATATTGGCCCACTCCGACGAACTGTGCGGTCTTTTTTTACATGTCAAACACGGTTTGTTGTTTACACAATGTGGTGCCCCTGTGGCAGGTTTTATATATGGGAGACCAGGAGATCCATTAATGAACGGTTCAGAGAACACTACAACTCCCTGAAATCTGGAAAAGGTTCTCCAAGGGTAATCCAGCATATGCGAGAAAGCCATGGGAACGACCCCACGAAGTTGAAATTTGCAGGAATTATCCATATCCCACCCCCGTCTAGAGGTGGAGACAGGGAGAAACAATTAAAAAGAGAAGCAGCAATGTTGATTTTGCAATCAGAAGCCATGGGACCCTTGGGTCTTAATGACCATACAGACTTGTCATGCTTCCTTGACCCTTGATACCTCCCTTCCCTCCCCTACCCCTGGACTCCCTGTCCGCCATGTAATGTCATGTCCTGTCTTGTCTTGATATGTAATGCTCCATATGAAATGTATTATCTTTTATATTGTTATTCATCTGGAGGATGGCGCAAGAACCAGCCGCTCGCCCACCCTCTCCTTTTTACAACCCACGTTAGGCCCATCCCTGTTGGCGGCAACCTGCCAAGGGATGTGGGCTATTTTACTTCCCCACACAATTTTGCCTCCTAACTTCCTCCACCCATTATGGCACTTATACTTTAGCTTTGTATAGCATTACGTGCTCCCAATATAATCATTTTCGAGTCCTGATGGGGCACGACTCAATCACACTGACACCAAGGGTTTCACTTACTTTCACTCTTTCAGGACCTCCTGATCATGTAACCACTTTCCTTCTGTTTTACTTTGCCCTTTTTTCTTTCTCTTCCCTTCCTTCTCTACCCCTTTTCTCCCCTCTTTTCTTTGAACCTAAGGTGTGGGTTTGTCTGAGTCGGGCCCTTCTTGGTATTGGCCGTTAGGGGGAGTTTTGCACGCCGCCTTATGCGACCATTTCCACGCATGCGCCGCAAGCATAATAATGCAGTACGCATGCATCCATGTGACATGCGTACATCATAGGCGCCATGCGGAATTACGTACGCATGCGGAGTACGTTGACGCAATGCGTCAATACGTACGCGCACGTGGGAGTATGGGCGGCGCTGCCACCGGAAGTATTGCTAGATGCGGGCTCTGGACAGTATTTAACCAGAAGCCTTTGCCCACAATGGTTGCAGCCTCCGTAGAAGCGCTGTGTAGCGCGAAACGGCCGTCAGGCATCCTGTGCCCAGCACCCCCCACCACCTACGCCTCCTCTCACAAGGGTATGTGTTTTATTCCATGCCACTTTTGCAAGTTGCACGTTTGCACTTCACCTATGCTACAATCAATTGAACACTTGCAGCAGTGCCAGCTTTCCTGCTTTCTTTGTTTGCTTGCTACATGATGTCTCTGCTTGAGCACGCTGAAGAGGTTCCAGAGAAGAGGTGTATTTAAGTCCTCCTGTGCATACTGCATGTTTCTGAAGCTGATTTATGCATGCCATACCGCTGTAGTGCCAACCGTTTGTTCTCTTTTGGTTTTATATTTACATAATGTAGGGCCAATTGAGGGGGGAGGGAGGGGAAGATTAAAAAAAAAAAGTAAAAATGTAGGTCTTTTTTAATAAAAAAAAAAAAAAAAAAAAGCAATCGGAGACCACCAAATGAAAGCTCTATTAGTGAGAAGAAAAGGAGACAAAATTTATTTGGGTGCTAAGCTGTATGACCGAGCAATAAACTGTCAAAGTTGTGAAGTGCTGAATTGTAAAAAATGGCTTGGTCATTGGGGGGGGGGGGGGGTATAGGCCTCTGGTCCGCAAGTGGTTAAATCTTTTGTCTTACCTATTTTTATATTAACTTCTGTGATAACTACGTAGTCCGAGGCTGAGCGCTCCTTATATAAGCAACTCTCTGTTGTTGCGTCACTCTATGTCACCGCTAAACTGGTTTACTTTCAAATCATGGGTGTCTCTAATTTTTTGGGCCTCGCAGCGTATACTCTGTAAATCACCGCAGAAGATGTTGGCGCTATATGAATACAAAATAATAATAATTGTTATAATAACCTGAAATATGATTTTATGCGCAGGCAGTGTTTTTTAATGTGATTAAGAAGCAAGGATCTGCTTCCTGCTGCGTCTTGCTTTTGTATGGTTTGCCAAGGACTGGTAATGAGCAATGAGCCTGGAGGAAAAGCCGGGATCCGAAGGTTGGCTAATTTTGCTTATTACACAAAATGGAGGCTTTTACGGGTGAACGGTTTAGAGTCAGAATCAAACTGTTGTCTCCAAATTAGTAGGAATTTGTTTCCTCAACTGCTTAAACTATCCACATACTTTCCACTGCAATTAGCAATTTTCTGCTGGTGTTTGAAGTTCCTGTAGGATTTAAGCGTTGGTGGATGTTGGAAGAGCCAGCTGGCAGGTGTTTAAGGAACACGTGTTTCCTTCCTTGTCTAATCAAACAGTATAAGATATATGAGAATGGGGATATATAAAAAGGAATGTGACCTGTGTACGCAATGCTTGTGTGCTCATTACGCCATCTGGGAATCTGCGCAGTGGCTTCGCATCCTCTTCCAAGAATGACACACAGGAAATGATCGGCCTGCTATTATCCTATTACTATTTTCAAGTTCAAGCAATCCCAAATTGAGAGAAAAAAGAAAATAACAAGCAAGGTGGCCACCTGGTGTTTTAGTAGATACCATAACGTGTGGGTTGACGCTGTTATTTACTAAGAACAATGTCCTCAGCTGTTGTCATCCAAACTGACTAAAGCAAATTCAGGAAAACTAAAGGCCAATACCCACGACACGAATTCTGTGGTGAATTTCCTGCCAACTGGTAACTTTTGAATGATAAGTGATCGTTTCAGTGATCTCGCCACGTGGGTACATGCAATTACACAAACGTTTTGCGACACACAGCAAAGATGACCGTCACAGATCTTCCCAGACAACATTCACGCCCATCGCGTGCTGTCGGGTGGCGTTGTGTGTTCCCGCGGGCAGGAAGATGGATCGGAGAATGCTGGTCATCAGGAGACATCGCTGGGATACATCTTCCTTCATCGTCAGATGAGTATTCAGCTTGAGGTCTACAAAATGTACATATGCATACACCACTCCACATGACTGTGCTCATACCGTGATTGTCTGAACATTGACCTTCCTGGATTTACCATTAGGCTGGTCCGGTCTGAGGTAGATGCAAGAGAGGTGCCAGCCTTGGGTGCAGTACAGGAGGAGAGGCTAAGTGGGTGGATTTGAGCCAGTGCAGTTTCAGTCAGGAATAATTACCTAGTAGAGCTACATTGCCCCGCACATTCCAACTGCACTGTCTCCCCCTGCTGTTAGTATGCTGAACAGAGAGAGAAGCTGAGGCTGACAGGAGGCATCTATGCCACCATCATCAGCTGGTATGAGTGGCTGATGAGCGTGTGGACATACTGTGTAGGATTGATCGAACGCAGCAAGGTTGAATGGAAACCACCTTGACTTAGTCCATTAGGCACTGAAGAACCTTTTACCAGCCCTGCCAATAGGCCCAGAAGGCACACTCCTAGAGGTGACCAGTGTTAAAGAAGTGGCTAAATATGGCCAGATCTGCCCCCTTTCCAATGCCTGCTGCTGCTGTGTGCTGAGGCGGACATAAGCCCGTGCAGGCGTTGCAGCCGCACGGGGCCCCATGTCCTTTAGGGGCTCATGCAGCTGCACTGCAGTAGGGCATAATTATCCTCTATGCTCTTCTCCATGCATTTCTCCCTCTAACTCACAGCTCCCCAACCCTGTCCTCAAGAAGTACATTTGAAATCGGCGCCGGTAGACTTGGGCGCAGGACACAGCCGGTATATGGCTGATCCTGCTTCTGCACAAGTCCGGGCCGATTTAATTACTATTCCCCCTCCAGGCCGCCATGGATAGTGGGGGAATGAAATAAATCGGCTTCCAGCGATTGCTGGAGGCCGAATTATTATGTTTTTAAGCAACCTCGGTTCCGTCTTCTGACAGAGCCGACGTTACTCACTGAGCGCTTCAATAGGAGTGATTCCTATTGAAGTCTATGGAGGCGCCGGCTGCGCCCAAATCTAGCAGCGCTGAAAAGCACTGCTCTGTCCTCAAGGCCCACCAACAGTACATGTTTTGCAGGAAACCACAAACATGCACAGGTGAGGTAATCATTGTCTCAGCAGAGCTGATTAACTACCTCTGCATTTCCACCAAGCATGCACTGTTGGTGGGCTTTGAGGACAAGGTTGGGGAACACTGCTCTAACAAACAAGGAGCAGTGATAATTGCTTGTGGCCCAGTCATAAAACTTATGATATTTGTGCTACATTAATACAGTGCATACTAAATGTGACCTTGGTTCATGTTATCAATATAGTGCGAAGAAAGAGGTAAGTAGCCCAAAACAGTGAATGCGCAGCAGCCAACAACCCAGCTGGACTTCACAGCGGCCTAACAGAGGGGAGCGGAAGGAAATAGAGGGAGCTGACAGACTGCAGGGGGCTGAAGGAAGCCCCAGGTAAGTATAAATTATTTTCTTATTAATCTCAGGTACATTTTAACTTGCCTGCAAATCTGCAGTTTATCCCAATTTCAAGTCTGTTGTACAGACCTGCTTTATAACAACTAATAGAAAAAGCCTCTTTCCCTCTGCTGGGCATCTGTCCCCCTTCTCTCCCTGCCCCTCCATTGTCAGAGGGGTGCTTTGATTTTTGCTGCAGTGTCTAAAGCCGGCAGGAAAATCAATTGTTCCGAGTTTTATTAGCAGTATCAAAGTACATTTTGCCCAGAACAGTTGATTTTACAAGTCACTTCAGACTGTGCAGGAGTTAATGCAGCCATAAATATGTCACATCGCCAACATAAGCAGAAAAGATGGGATGGTTAACTGCTTAAGAACAGATAAGGAGTCCAACATTACACCAAAAAAAGCAACTAAAGTGAAGCTTCTGGATGGGAACAAAACTATTGACAGTATTACTTGCGAGGTTTTACTTCTAATAATACGGGTCAGTCTGGTAAATAACTGAATGCACTTCAGGCCGGTTTTCATGTCCAGATTTACATCACAGAAGCCTGTAGGCACAGATACCCTGGCACCCTAGACTTCGCCCTGCATGAACCTACAGATGCCTGCACAACCACAATGCAAGGGTGCTGGCTGTCCCAGCTGTCACTTCTCCCTTACTTCCCTTGCCTGCCATAGGTAGCTACAGGGGCCCCTTAGTATTAAGTAGCCAGAGGTACCTTCAGTATTAAGTAGCTAGAGGTGCCCCTGACTGAAGGAAGACCTAGTCACTGGAATACCAAGATCCGGGTGAGTAACCTCTCACTAACACTCTGCTCAGAACTCTGTAAAGGGAAGGAGGGAGGCACTTGGGGAGGGGAGTGAGCAGCCTTTCTATCATCAGGGGCCTGTAGGCACGTGCCTACAGTGCCTTATGGTAAATCTGGCCCTTCCAGTTTTACACCTGGCCACTGCATTTGCGGTGCGACGCTCCACTGCACCGCAATGCACAAAACATCATTCATATGACCCTGCGGCAGAGTGCACTGACAGGGTCAAATGTATAATGCTGCCTGCCCTGAACAACCCTTGCCACAGTGTATGGCTTGCACCGATAGGAGAGATCGGTGCTAGCCATACACTGTGGATTTAGATTGCTTGCACAAGACGGCTGTAGCACGATGGAGGTTGATCAAGAAAGTACGGGCACAAGTGCAACCTTTGCATACACTGATGATGATGCGGTGCGGATTCTGGCACCTGTGACTGGCAGAAACCAATTCCTACAAAAGACAGATGAGACATTATTAAAGCGAGATCTTGAAACTTGGCATAAGACAAAGATCAATCTTGAGTTACATGCTTCCACTTTAGCTGAATAACAAAAGAAGATACCGAGGTCAATGAGGGCACAGGTGGCACCACTTATGTTTCCACGAGATAAGATCTTCTGTGGTGTGTGGGAGCGAATTTGGAATAGAGCCTCCTTTGACGCTATGTTACATACAGTGGCCCGCATACAGGAAGAAATTCCTAAGATGAATACTAAGATTGATACAATAACAAAGGATCTGAATAAACTCCTCTCACCAGCCACAGGACAGATATATTTGATGATCTGGAGACTAAGCTTGAAAAATATCGTGCAGGAGTGGAGGATACTAAGAGAGCAAAATTGACTATGCTGCCTGGCTTGACAAAGGGCTATATGCCCAAAACAGCGGAGCTGTCGCTGGAAAAGCTTGCCATTATGCTTTTTAATCAATAAAAGAGCTTATTTATACGGAAGACGGTGCTGACTCACTTTGGACTTCTGAACAACCCTTGCCACCCCTCATCCAGTAATGTACTCCTTGCTGGACAGAAAGTACGCCACTGGGATTCCTGGGTTTCTCCATTGAATTCCCATTGTTCCTTGCAAGTGCACCATAGAGCTGCCGCAAACATATTTACTTTCTTTACATCTTCCGCCACTGCATCTTTGTGGAAGTCCAACGGTAATGCGCTGTTGACTTTGCAGGGGCTCGGTGGCAGATCAGGGACTTCCAGTGCAAAGTAATGCGACTCCGTAAGTGTGCTAGGCGGCATTGCCTTATATTGTCGCTGCATTACCCAGTGGTAAAACAGGATACTGCGATGCACACTTGCAAGGCAAGTGTAAAAGGGGCCTCAAACTTGATAGGGTTGTCAAAACGTTGCAACAAAGATGCAAAAGACGGGAAGGATTTTCCATCTATAGTGGCATCATAACTAGAATAAATATCAATGTTTACATTCTACAATGCTGAAAAAAGAGATATATAAAAAGTGGTCATGGTAAAATGGTCATGCTTTGCAACCTTGGGTTACACAGTTACAGTTAGTTGGGTTTAAAAAAGACAACAGTTTATCAAGTCCAACCAGAAAAATAAAAGATTAACCACTTCACAACGGAGGGGTTTTACCCCTCAAGCACCAGCGCTATTTGTGCCTTGCAGCGCTGCTTCCATTGATTGTTTTCAGTGATATGATTGGTTATTGGGGACTGGGGTCCCCATAACCAATCATTGCACTGCAGAGCGGGGGTGTGTGCGTGCGCGCGCGGGTCGCGGGGGCGCGCGATCGTGCGCTGCACATTTGTTTACATTTAATTGTTATCAATGGAGACTGCTTCTGTTTGAAGCAGTCTCCCATTGTGTCCGCAATCGGCGCGTCTAATTGGATTTAGGAACGCTTGTTCCTAACATCCAATTAGTCACCTGCTGTGCTGGCTGGCTGGAGTGTGCGCGCGAGGTCCCCGCCCACTCCCAGCCAGTAAACAAACAAGTGCGCCTTTCTCTGTCCCTGGGGGTGAAGCAGTGCGCAGAGGGACGGAGAAATTTAGCACTGGGGGGGTAAAGTGGTTAATCAATTAAAAATAAATACATAAACAATAAGTACCTTTCGGTCATGCACCCTCACATAACCTACATGATCCAGTGGAAAGCAAAAAAAAAAAAAAAAACCCTAACAAGGCTTGGGCCAAATAACTTTTAAAGAGACTCTGAAGAGAGATTAAATCTTGCTTCAGAACTCATAGTTAGCAGGGGCATGTGTGCCCCTGCTAAAACGCCGCTATCGCGTGGCTAAACGGGGGTCCCTTACCCCCCGAAATCCCCTCCGTGCAGCTGGGGATCTCTTCCGGATTGAGGCAGGGCTAACCGCTGCAGCCCTGCCTCACGCGCATCTGTCAGCGCGTATCTCCGCCTCTCTCCCGCCCCTCTCAGTCTTCCTTTGCTGAGAGGGGCGGGGGAGAGGCGGCGATGCGCCGCTGATAGACACGACTGGAGGCAGGGCTGCAGCCGTTAGCCCTGCCTCTAGGAGCAGCAAAATCTACGACCAATTTGGTCATTGATTTTGGGGGGGGGGGGGTTTGGGGGTGAAGGGACCCCCGTTTAGCCACGGGATAGAGGCGGTTTAGCAGGGGCACACGTGCCCCTGCTAACTATGAGCTCTGAAGCGAGAATTATTCTCGCTTCAGTGTCTCTTTAAGGGGAAAAATCCTTCCTGGGGAAAAATCCTTCCTGACTTCAGGTGACAATCAGATAAATCCCTGGATCAAACTTAGCAAAGAATTAACTGGTAATTATAGCCATGGATGTCCTTTAATGCAGGGGAAGTATCCAAGCCTCTTTTAAATGCAGATATACAATTTGTCAAAACTACTTTCCGTGGTAAAATATTCCATTTTAACAACTATTACACTAAAGAACCACTTCTAAAAAAGATGGCAAAACCTTTTTTCCTCCATACACAGATCATGTCCCCTTGTCCTTTGTACAACTCTAGGGGCAAAAAAAGCTCATCTGCCAAACTTTTGGATTGCCCTCTGATGTATTTATACATGTTAATCAGGTCACCACTTAGCCATCTTTTTTTCCAAGCTAAATAACCCCAGTTTGGCCAACCGTTCTTGGTAACTGAGACCTTCCATCCTTCTGATTATTTAGTTGCCCTTCTTTGTACCTGTTCTAGTATGTCAATGTCCTTCCTATAGTGTGGTGCCCAAAACACTCATTAGACTCAGTTTTCCATCAATCTGGTGCGTGTTGTGTTGGTGTTTGCATCCATTTTTGATTGATTTGGGTCTCTTCTCCAAAATGCTCTATTACGTTATTTGGCTTGTAACCAAATTGACCAAAGAGAATTTTCATTGAAGTGCTATGGATGAGTACGGATCTGTGTCAGCAGCAGAAAACTATGAATACTGAAAAATGTGGATGCTAATGAATACAGCACTGAAAGCAAATGACAGCCATGGACAGAAATGGCCACTAACAGCACCCATCCAGAGTGGGCTACCCTGGTTATGTACATTATATGTTGTGTACCCCGTTCATAATACAAACCCTGCCATGCTCTAGGATCAGTTTCTTGTGGGGAACTCCAGAGACCAGCAATGCAAGCTGAGAATGTTAACCATTAAGCCACCAATCAAGACAGCAACAGAGAGCTAAAAAAAAAAGTTTGATATGACCTTTTTACCCACTTTTAGCACATTTTCAATTGCTAAGTACTGAAAAATAACTTTTTAGATGAGATGAAAAAGTAGCTCCTTATAGAAAAGTCAGGAGAACAGGTAATAAGATATGGCCCAAAGCCTCCTATGTTTTTGACAAATAAAGCACATTGCACAACAGTAGTTTACCATATCTCCCAACTGTTTGAGATGAGAAAGAGGGACACTTAAGCCACGCCCCTGCCACACCACTGATCACGCCTCTGTCACACCCCTAGTCACCCATACCATAGAGATTTCGTAAGAAAAATATGTTGTTTTATAATTCAAACCACACTGGTCCTTTCTATCCTGGGTCATTTTCCTTTATATTAACATTTTAAAATTGGTAATATATCAATTTAACGGATGGGAATAAAGTTTAGAGACAATCATAGATTTTTTTTTAGTAAAGAAATATATATATATTTACATAGAAAGAGGGACAACTGAGGAGAAAAGAGGGACAGGGCTCCAAAAGAGGGACAGTTGGGAGCTATGAGTTTACTACTTACAAATATTTTTTTCAATGCCCATTTCCAGAGCTAAATATACTTATTAATAGTTCAGCAATCACATTGGAAATATGCTTATTTGCCTGTGTGAAATAAGATTTCTGCAGCTGAAATTACTATGGTGGAATTTTGATCACATGACTAGAAGTGCTGACTTTAGTGGTACAGCTTTCAGACTCTGTGGGAGTGGCTGTTATTGATGCCTGTATTGCATCATCTTGACTGCTCAGACGGAAAGGAGGTGGCACAGTCTGAATCTGTCAGAGAAAGATGCAGCCTTTATCACAGTCAGTCACTGATAAAGTGACTAGTGTCTGGACACCTAGGGCCATATCCTATTCAAGGTGATAAGTAGCTTGCAGATGCGAGCTATATATTATCACCTTGCCAACGCGTGAGGATTACCGGCAAATCCTATTGCCCATATCCTTCGCGCGATGGCCGATCGTTAGGGAGCGTTACTCAGACAAAAGCCTGAGCAATGCTTCCTTTTACCGGGCGATGGGAAGTGAGGTTTACGCTGTGGTGCTGTCCTTTAGCACCACGGCCTCACTCCCCACACATGCGCAAACACGCCAAACATCCGACGCCTTCTTCCGCCGCAACATCTGCGGGTCTCCTTTAATAAGGGGACCCCCAGAACTCCCTATCGGGTCGCCTAACACCTTAGAAGCCCCCCACGTAGCTCTGCCGGGCACCCCTGGCATTATACATACCGCCGCTGATCTCCCGACACCTCTTGCCGCAAAATCTGTAGCGGAATTGCAGTGTATCTAACACTGTAATTTCTGTCCACATAGGAGCTGGGGCAAAGCATCTTTGAATCTGCATCCGGGGCTCCTCATTTGTCCGCTGTCTGAACCAATAAAATGGCTCAGACAGCTGACCAATGGGGAGCCCTGGAGGCAGATTCAAAGAAGCTTTCCCTGGGCTCCATAGCGGACAGTAATTACAGTGTTAGATACACTGTAATTATGCAACGGTATGTATAATGCTAGGGTGCCCGGCAGAGCTACGTGGGGGGGGCTTCTAAGTTGTGCGGCGACCCGATGGGGGAGCTCTGGGGGTCTCCTTAATAAAGGAGACCCCCAGATGCTGCGGCGACTAAGTGTGTTAGCTGGTTTAGACCTGCTTTTTGCAGGTCTAAGCTAACGCTCATGTCTGCCGGGAAGCATCGCTTGCGGGAGGCATGCAAAGGGTAACTTTATACCGTGTTAAGAACTCGCTTGGATGATTATATCGCCCAAGCGAGTTCTTTTCCACCTGGATGGGTCTAAAGTTTAGTAAGATTAGGCGATGCCCCCATTGTCTAAGTTAAGAACTCGTCAGTGCTTAACGCTGGTGAGTTCAGCAATAGGAGATGGCTCCTAGACGGGTATTTATTTGAGATCACCTAATGATGGAGCCTGTAGAGAGATAAAAATAATGCTTTTCCTGTACAACGGTGGTAAATGCCCACCACTAAACAGCAATGTTGAAAAATGGAGACAGGCTTTATAGTGAACCAAATGAGCAGGTATTTCCTGTCTTTCAGTAGTGGCCTCTAGTGGTGAGACTAGAATTAGCTGCTTTGAATGCAGAATATGTTGTAAACAAGCACTGAGTAACTATGGCTATAGGTCAGGAATTTCTTGCAAGAGTATATATAAATAAATGCACATGGCTTAATTTTACTAAAGCATATTTATACCTAAACTCACTCATTAGTAGAAAATTAAAACCACCCCTCTTGACATTCTTCACCCTGTCCCATCCATGCTTCTTGTGCCATTTTATGTAACTTTGATTTTATTCTTAAATTGCTCAGCTGTCAACAAAACACCACAGGAGCTGACTTTTCCCAGGGAAATCACATCCATGATGGATGAATGAACGTGTGATAAAAAGCCTTTTGTACAAATTGAGACAGACGGATGTTCCTTAATCGCAGTTGTACCCTGACAGAAGCGTAATCTAAATGTACTTTATCAATTTGAATGATAGCGACTGCATGACAACTGAGTGCACGTTCTGTAACATCGGAATAAAAATACTGTGTTTATAAACTGTATCCATATAGAACGGACATATAACTCTGCACGGAGCAGACAGAAATGTGCCCCTACTGCTGTCACTATATAGATGATGGCATTGTTTATGGTATAACCAGTGCATATAGTTCCAATGGTGACAGGAAATTTCAGTACCGGATGTGCTGCGGAAGTTTGGATGCCAATGTCAATATTGGTAACTGAGGGACATTTGGGCATATGGGCACGAAGAAGGTGGTGCAGAGTAATTAGAGTGTTTGGTGGGTTTGAGGGGTGGTTAGGCATTGCGGGAAGGGTAGGTCAGGGTTAGGCATCAGGAGGCGGGGGTTAAGTCAGGGTTAGGCATCGGGAGGCGGGCGTTAGGTCAGGGTTAGGCATCATGGGGGGGGGGTCATAAGCATTGGTGGGGGATCAGTTAAGAATAAGCATCCTTAAGGGGGGGTTGGTTAGGGTTAGGTGTTGGTGAGGAACCAGTTAGGCATGGGGGGGGTGTTAGGTGTTAGTGGGTAGATCGGTTAGGGTTAGGCATCGGTGGGTGGGTTCAGTTGAAGTTAAAGTGAACCTCCGGACTAAAAATCTACTCAGCAGAACTGAAAAGGCTTGGTGTTTCTTTAAGTTTCACAGCATCAGAACTTTGTTGTTCTTACCAAAGCATCATTTTTAGCTGCATTTTTAGCTAAGCTCCACCCATCAAAGAAAACTGCCCAGGCTTCTTTCCCTGATGCTGTGCAAAGCATGATGGGATTTCCTATGTTGTTATTCACGTTGCCTAGCAACTGGGAGGGTTGATGAGCACACAGGACAGTTGGAACTGTGTTTCATGCTCACTGTCACCTCCTTTCAACCAAAAAGATGGCTACCCTCATGAAATCAAACATTTGCCTGTTCTTTTAAAACAGATTGGGTTGGGTAAGAGATTATATTACCTATTTATTTTAACATAACTAATGTAACTTAATGACAGTATGTTTGTTTAGGCTGAAGTTCCTCTTTAAGCATTAGTAGAGGGAATGCTCTCTTTAAGAATAGGGTAATTTACCTATGCTCTACTAGCATCTATTTCCGCCACCCAAATTTCCACTGCAGCCATTTTTCATGTACACATTCTAATGGTACTTCTCTTTACCACAGGAAATGCAGAGATGGTACTCCTCTTTACCGCTGGGGAATGTACCACAACAGTGGAGAGCTGTGCAATTAAAGCAAAAGAAATCTAGATCAGTTGTGTAAGGTAAGTATCAAAAGTGACATACATGCACCGAGGAGTCAGTCCACAGTGGGTTCTTCCCTCCTTCCCTCAGATTCCCTCCTCTGCAGGTGGGTAAAGGACTTTCTCTCCAACAGAACTCAACGGGTCAAGCTTGGCAGTCGCATCTCCAGCGAAAGAACCACCAACATCGGAGCTCCGCAGGGCTACGTGCTGTCCCCTCTCCTGTTCTCTCTGTACACGAACAACTGCACCTCGGCCTCAGACTCCGTCAAACTTATCAAATTTGCAGATGATACCACGATTATCGGCCTCATCGACAGAAACGGGGAGGACAATTACCGAAACGAAGTTGCGAGGATCTGTAACTGGTGCAAGGACAACAATCTTGTTCTCAATGCGGCAAAGACTGTGGAACTTATCGTGGACTTCCGGAAACTCCCTCCGGCCCCCCTACCTGTGTACATCGATGGGTCCGAGGTCTCCAGAGTCCAAAGCGTACGGTTCCTAGGCTCAACCCTAACAAGCGGCCTCAAATGGGAGCAGAACACCACCAAAACCCAGAAGAAAGCTCAACAGCGGCTTTTCTTCCTACGCCAACTGAAAAAATTCGGAATGTCACGGGATCTGCTCACCAGCTTTTACTCCGCGACCATCGAATCCATCCTCTGCTGCTCCATCATAGTCTGGTACGCAGGAGCAACCGCCAAAGACAAGTATAAACTCCACAGAGTGAAAAAAACTGCAGAAAAGATCATTGGCGCCCAACTGCCCTCGCTAGATCTCCTCTACTCCATGAGAATGAAGACAAGAGCCTCCAAAATCTTACTCGACCCCTCCCACCCGGGCAGACGATACTTTGAGACCCTTCCACTGTGACGCCGTCTCAGATCCATCCCTGCCAAGACCACTAGGCGCATGAACACCTTCTTCCCCCAAGCAGTTCTCTTGTTGAACTCACTGGACTCAAAACTCCCCCCCCCCCCCCCCGGCCTACATTCAGGGGTCACTCTAGCCCCAGGCATCCCCTCCTCTCAGCTGTAAACTCTGACTGAAACATGGACTTCCACAGCAGCAATCCCTGTCCCCCAACCCCCAGGACTCTAATTGAATTGAACTGAAACTACTATGCTTTAAATGTATGTATGTCCTGCTTGCCTTCGCTATGTTCGCAAACATGTGTTGTTATATTCCGGATTTACTCTTGCCATGTGAACCACAAGCAATTCCGGGTACACCACTTGGTGTGCTTGGCGATAATAAAGATGATTCTGATTCTGATTCTGATGTTTACGGATGGTGGATGCATTGCCATATACCTAAAATATGGTACCCTTTCACTCTGCATACAGTGTGAATACTCCAAAGAACCACCTGATACAGTGCATCAAATGAACTGCCTGCTCCAGTTAAGTCTATCTTTTGTGAACTGACCCTGAATTAAAAAAAAAAAGAGTCAAGTAATGAAAACAATTAACCAATTTACATACAGCAAACCTGACAGGAAAATAAACTGAAAAGATAATTAACAGTGTAGTGTATAGTCCTTTTCTGGTGTCACGCATTGTTATTTTCAATTTAAAGGGGTTCAATTGTAACTGTGATTTGCAGACAGCAGCCACGTCAGTGTGACATAATACCTGGTTCATTCAGCTCCCAACAAAAATAAATTAAACACTTTTGAGCTTTTCAGCACTTTCTTTTTATCAGGATTGTTTGCAGAGTCAGAAAAAATGTTTTATTTTGATTTATTTTTCAGGCGAGTCATGAGTGAATTCCATTGCAGTTCAACTGCCGTAGTTACATACTTAAGACTGGGTTTATTAGTCCTTGCAATAACAACATAACCACAGGTTCTATGTAGGCTTGGATCTTTATGTACTTATGTTTATGATATTATATCACGTCAGTTCATGCGCATTCTAGCCATGCAAGAAAGGAGGGAAACAGCATCCACAAAAAAGGAGGAGCGTGCCAAGACTTCTGGGCTCTATGTCCTCAGACCACAATCTTGAAGAGAAGGAGAAAGTCGGCACCACTCCAAAGCAGTGCTGACTATTTCCTTCTCTTCAAGTTTATGCACACTCTAATACATCCTCAAATGTTAGCATTTTTATCCAGAGCAGGGGCCAGCACCAAAGAGAAGCTTCCGCAGTCCAGCTCTCTCCATGTTACTTAAAGGACACCTAAACTGAGAGGGATATGGAGGCTGCCATATTTATTTCCCTTTAAACAATGCAAATTGCCTGGCTGTACTTCCTACCAGCCGCCACATTGTGTATCTACGTCCCTCTGGATTTCACTTCACAACCAGGGGGTGTAGATACACATATCATCTTCTTTTCCAGCTTCACGTGCACGTGCCCGAGAATTAGTGTTGGGCGAACACCTGGATGTTCGGGTTCGGGCCGAACAGGCCGAACATGGGCCAGATGTTCGGCATGTTCGGCCCGAACGCCGAACTCAATGGGAGTCAATGGGACCCCCGAACATGCCCATTTTGGGGGCCCTATGGGGTCGCAGGCATAAGGGGGGAGCATGCCCCGGTCGCGGGGGGGGGGTCGGAAATTCCCCCCACCCCCTCCGCTAGCGCTCCCCCCTCTGCCCGCTTCTCCATACAAAAAGTTTGAAACAAGTTCAATAGTACCTGGCTGGTGGCACTGGCTGGCAGTGGAGTGAGGAGGAGGAGGAGTCCGAGTAGCAGAGTGACGTTGAGGCCGGGCAGCGGGCGGTTCAGCGCTAGTACCCTTGTGGTACTTCCGCCCTTTCTCTGACCTCACGTCCTCTGCGTGATGACGCATACGAGGGTACGCGTGATGCGTACCCTCGTATGCAGAGGACGTGAGGTCAGAGAAAGGGCGGAAGTACCACAAGGGTACTAGCGCTGAACCGCCCGCTGCCCGGCCTCAACGTCACTCTGCTACTCGGACTCCTCCTCACTCCACTGCCAGCCAGTGCCACCAGCCAGGTACTATTGAACTTGTTTCAAACTTTTTGTATGGGGAAGCGGGCAGAGGGGGGAGCGCTAGCGGAGGGGGTGGGGGGAATTTCCGACCCCCCCCGCGATCGGGGCATGCTCCCCCCTTATGCCTGCGACCCCATAGGGGGCATAGGGGGGCAGTATTCGGCCGAACAGGGCCCTGTTCGGCCGAACAGGGGCCCTGTTCGGCCATGTTCGGCCATGCATTCTGCAGTTCGGGCGAACCCCGAACAGTTTGGCCGAACACCACCAGGTGTTCGGCCGAACTCGAACATCACCCGAACAGGGTGATGTTCTGCAGAACCCGAACAGTGGCGAACACTGTTCGCCCAACACTACCGAGAATGCACCCACAACTGCCGGAGTACTGATCGGTGAATGGGAACAACTGTTCCCAAAGACATTCAAACTGCCTGTAACGAATGATCACCGGCCTCAGCTAGATGCCGGTGGTCATTCTGAAAATGAAAGTGTAAACACACACAAAATTTCCTGTATACTGTGCACAGTACACAGGAATTCAAGTGTGGGAACATCTAGTGGCAAATAAGTAAAATTGCACCCACATACACAATGCTTCCACATACAGAAAAAAAATAGTAGAGATGGGACGACGAATCCGGCGAATCCACGAATCCCTCGAATATTGGGAAATATTCGAGATTCGTGGATTCGAATCCCGACGCCATTTTCCACTTTACGAATCCGCCGAATCCCGACGCTGCATCGCCGCGCATCCGCCGCTCGCACTCGTCCTCCTCCGACCCGCGCCTCCTCCGACCGCCCCGCGCCTCCTCCGCCCGGCCGCCCGCATACTTTGTATCAACTCACCCGTCCAGTGGAGCGCAGACAGAGCGGCAGACCTCTCGCTGACTTCCTGGTTCCCTGTAGTGACGGCTTTTACAATGACGTCATCAGTAAAAGCCGGTCCGGCCACTAGAGGGAACCGAGAAGTAAGGACGAGGTCTGCCGCTCTGTCTGCGCTCCACTGGACATGTGAGTTGATACTTTTGCAGGGGTGAGCGAGGAGGCACGGGGGATGGAGGAGGCCATGGGGGTGAGCGGAGGAGGCACGGGGGGGGAGCGACACCTACCTACCTACCACTTTACCTACCTACCTGCCACTATACCTACCTAAAGGCCCCCTATACGTACCTACCTACCTACCGGGCACTATACCTACCTACCTACAGGCCCCTATACCTACCTAAAGGCCCCCTATACTACCTACCTACCACTATACCTACCTACCTACAGGCCCCTATACCTACCTAAAGGCCCCCTATATGTACCTACCTACCTAAAGGCCCCTATACCTACCTAAAGGCCTCTATACCTACCTACCTAAAGGCCCCCTATACGTGCCTACCTACCTAAAGGCCCCTATACCTACCTACCTAAAGGCCCCTATACCTACCTACCTACATACCTACCTACCTATACTTAAGGCCTTATACCCTGCTACCTATACTGAAGGTCCCTTTAACTACCTACCTACCTACAGGACACTATACCTACCTACCTACCGGCCACTATACCTACCTACCTACAGGCCACTATACCTACCTAAAGGCCCCCTATACGTACCTACCTACCTACCTACCTAAAGGCCCCTATACCTACCTACCTACCTAAAGGCCCCTATACTTACCTACCTACCTACCTACCTAAAGGCCCCTATACCTACCTACAGGCCTCTATACCTACCTACCTACTTAAAGGCCCCCTATACGTGCCTACCTACCTAAAGGCCCCTATACCTACCTACCTAAAGGCCCCTATACCTACCTACCTACATACCTACCTATACTTAAGGCCCTATACCCTGCTACATATACTGAAGGTCCCTTTAACTACCTACCTACCTACAGGACACTATACCTACCTACCTACCTACCGGCCACTATACTTACCTACCTACCTACAGGCCACTATACCTACCTAAAGGCCCCCTATACGTACCTACCTACCTACCTAAAGGCCCCTATACCTACCTACCTAAAGGCCCCTATACCTACCTACCTACATACCTACCTATACTTAAGGCCCTATACCCTGCTACCTATACTGAAGGTCCCTTTACCTACCTAAAGGCCCCTATACCTACCTACATACCTACCTATACTTAAGGCCTCTATATACCCTGTTACCTATACTGAAGGCCCTATACCCTGCTACCTATACTGAAGGTCCCTTTACCTACCTAAAGGCCCCTATACCTACCTACATACCTACCTATACTTAAGGCCTCTATATACCCTGCTACCTATACTGAAGGCCCATATACCCTGCTACCTATACTGAAGGCCCCTATACCCTGCTACCTATACTGAAGGCCTATATACCCTGCTACCTATACTGAAGGCCCATATACCCTGCTACCTATACTGAAGGCCCATATACCCTGCTACCTATACTGAAGGCCCATATACCCTGCTACCTATACTGAAGGCACATATACCTTGCTATCTATACTGAAGGCCTATATACCCTGCTACCTATACTGAAGGCACATATACCCTGCTATCTATACTGAAGGCCCCTATACCCTGCTACCTATACTGAAGGCCCATATACCCTGCTACCTATACTGAAGGCCCATATACCCTGCTACCTATACTGAAGGCACATATACCCTGCTACCTATACTGAAGGCACATATACCCTGCTACCTATACTGAAGGCCTATATACCCTGCTACCTATACTGAAGGCCCATATACCTTTCTACCTATACTGAAGGCCCATATACCTTGCTACCTATACTGAAAGCTACCAATATTGAAGGCACCCATACCTAGCTAGCTATACTGAAGGCACCTTTGCCTCGCTACCTATACTGCGGGCAACTATACCACGGATCGCACAATTCGTATGTGCAGGATTCGTTAGATTCGGGATTCGAAAGGTTCGAGATATTCGAGAACCTTTTTAGATTCGGATCCGGATTCGGATTCGAAGAAATTGTGGATTCGTCCCATCCCTAAAAAATAGTAATAAACCCCTTAGGTGAGTCATTATAATTTATGAGAAGGAGATACAATGTTTTTAATAGTTTCTTTAAATTATGTAACCCAACCTGTTCCTGTCAATTGGTAAAGTAATTGTTGCAGTGATTTTAATCTAATGTCTTTTAATACAAATTCCGACTTTTCATGATATATTAAGTTAACTGGTCTATTATCCTCTGAGATTTTTTTCCATTTTACAGAGACATCAGTACATGGAAGTTATCCGTATTCTACTAGCTTACTATTGATTTTGTTGCTGAAACAACTTTCCTCCTGAGGAAGTGAATGCTGTCCGTTTCACAAAACTCATCACAGAATATGCTGTTCTGAGTCTGACAGATTCATTTCGACAGTGATCATTTTTTTCCCTAATCTCCAAAGACCGGCTCCATCTTTCAGAAGTTTACTGTGTTGTTCTTTGGGAACTGATACACTTATGCTCATGTATTCAGTGATTATCCATGATGACATATGGAGTTGTGACAGCTCTTATGATTCCCTTTAATATTTATTTAAAAAATGTATGTCTTTAGGGCCGATGGGCTCTTTTTAGGAGTAATGTAAGTAGGATGATTGTTTTTCATGTAAATTGACTGGACTTAAAGAGGATCTGTAACATGAAAAGATCCCCTGGGGGTACTCACCTCGGGTGGGGGAAGCCTCCGGATCCTAAAGAGGCTTCCCACGCCGTCCTCCATCCGTCAGGGGTCTCGCTGCAGCCCTCCGTGGAGTCCATGCAGCGGTGACGTCAATATTAACTTTCTGGCTCCTGCGCAGGCGCTCTGACGGCTGTCGGCTCCGAACTACACGGAAATACCCGATCGCCGTCGGATCTGCTCTTTTGCGCAGGCGCAAGTTTCCTGCGCCTGCGCAGTAGAGTGGACCCGACTGAGATCGGGTATTTCCATGTAGTTCGGAACGGAAAGCCGCCACAGCGCCCCCGCTGGAGCCAGCAAAGGTAAATATTGAACTGACAGTCGGCACAGTCGCCGGCTGTTCGGAGGGCTGCGGCGAGACCCCCGTGGGACAGAGGACGGCGTGGGAAGCCTCATTAGGATCCGGAGGCTTCACCCAGCCGAGGTGAGTACCCCCCAGGGGATCTTTTTAATGTTACAGAGTCTCTTTAAGCATCTGTATATAAGACAAATTTCCCATCATGGCCTCTTTCCGGGATGTGGAGGCTGCCAAGTTTCTGATATCTACCTTACAATTAGAGGATGCTGATCTTGGTATCTGTCTTAATTATAATATGTTTTCATTGTGGATACCAGTTTTCATTTTTCTTAATTTATAGTTTACATTTTTTCCAAACTAATAAATCATATAAAAAGCAGAGAAGAATAAACATATTAGTTATTTAAAAGAATGAAGACTTGTCTGAAATAGTTATGTACACTAATAGAGTATTGCTGATCTTCATGCATACTTTATATTAGAACCAGCCAGTGCCCTATACTGACGCAGGTTGCAACTGCTCCAGGGGCCCCTGAACCAAAGGACCCACCAGGAACCCTCTTTCAGTGCATCTATTGGCTCTTCATTGGGGCAGTGCTGGAACTGATCATCTCTATTTGTGCTGTGATCAGTGGTAACCATTACTAAACAATTCCACTCCCCTACTTAAAGAGGTTAAAAGTTAAAAAGACACTAAAGTGAAAAAAAAATTATGATATAATGAATTGGTTGTGTAGTATGGATAATTACTAGAGCATTAGTAGCAAAGAAAATATTCTCATATTTTTATTTTCAGTTATATAGTGTTTTTTTTAAAACATTGCATCATTCTCTAATTTTTGCAGTTTACACACTACTCAACATTCTAAATGATTTTACCGAGCAGGCTAGTGAACTGTTGACCTATCCTTTGGAGAGAAAAAGAAGATATAGGCCCATATGCAATTCACTTTTTCTCCTGAGTTTTCTCCTGGGTGATATTTTTAAATGTGTCAATAAAATGCATTTTAAGCCATCAGAAAGCAAGAAAAGGCTCAAAATAATTTTCATAGTCCTTTTTTATTTACTTTTTGGTACTTTTTTAGTTGAAAAGTGCTGGAAAGTTGTTTTAATTTGAAGATGAAAAATAATTATCTCCTAGGAGAAAACTCAGGTGAAAATGTGAGTTGCATATAGGCCACAGTGACTGACACTTGAGATAACAAGCTTCAGAAGACAGAGCTCTCTGCGACTTTGAAAGTTGTAATGCTCAATGGCTCTTTTGCATAGATAACAACTGGAGTTTCTTTCTTAACTCTTCCTGTACTGGAAACAATATTAGACTTATGTCTCTGATCCTAATGTTTTATTTCTTATTTCTTATATCATAATTTTTTCGCTTCATTGTTTCTTTAAATACTCACCTAAATATTCACCTAAGGAGAGGGACATATGATCCAGAGGCTTACCACGATGTCTTCCGCCGCGGCCTGAGACCCATCTGCATGTCACAACCGTATAGTAGCACAGAGGGGCTCATGCATTGCTTACTGAACAGGCAAGGTCATGCTCGTGCAGACGCAGTATGGTGCTGGTGCATGAAGAGGAGCACAGTCATGATATACAAGAGAGTTCTGAGCATCGTGGACAACAGAAGGACAGCATGGGAAGCCTCTGAAGGATCCAGAGGCTTCCCTATGTATTTAACTCCTGCTTGAAGAGGAGTGCCGTCGTAATTGTGGAATCTGACATGAGATTGTCAGATTCCTTTGGGAGGGGGGTCCATGCTCCACAACAGTGGACCATAGGATGGTGTGAGATGCTCCTGGGGGTTTCAGAGGCTTTTCTCTGCTTAGGTGTGCATTTAACTTTTAATCCGAGTTTTCCTTAGGTACTCTTTTAACCTCTAGAAGCAGTAGAGCCATCAAAAAAAAGCAAGGAGTTTTGAATCAGGATGATACCTTTTATTGGTTAACTTAGAGATGAATAAACCGTGCGCTTTCGGCTTATAATAAGCCTTCGACGGACTTGGTTCCTGACAAAATGTGAAAAACACAGCTTATACTGTATATACTGACACTAGCCGACCCGCAGCGTATCATACGCCGCATAAGGGGGTAGAGGGCAGGAAGGGGGTATTGGGCACAGTGGCGGGGAGGGGGGTCGGACCCCCCCCTCAACTGGGTCCCCCATGTGTGCTCCCCCTCCAGCTTAAGCTCAGCAGGAACCCCCCCTCCCTCACCTGGGTCCCCCATGTGCGCTCCCCCTCCTGCTTAAGCTCAGCAGGACCCCCCTCCCTCACCTGGGTCCCCCATGTGCATTCTCCCTGCAGCTTAAGCTCAGCAGGAACCCCCCCTCACCTGGGTCCCCCATGTGCATTCTCCCTGCAGCTTAAGCTCAGCAGGAACCCCCCCTGCCTCACCTGTGTCCCCCATGTGCGCTCCCCTCCTGCTTAAGCACAGTAGCAGCCGCCACTATTAGTAAGAGGCAGCGGGCGGGGATGCCTCACCTCTTCCGTGTTCCAGCGTGCGATCCACTGTTGTCACTTCCTGCAATGCTCCCCACTGTATTGGTGTAATTTGCCTTTTTAAAACAGAAGGAAATCTGCAATAATTCAGCTATAAGTGAACATTTTTAAATATGCAATTTATCCCTTTTCAACCTTAGTAATCCAAGCAAGCATCCAGAACCACTGGTGTATAGCAAGCTTATAGCTTTAAATTTTACACAGCTATATCAAACCCACATGTGACAGCCTGTTTCAGACTTTTGGTCCTCATCAGTACATAGCAGAGATTGATATGGCAGTATGAGATGGGGCTTGGACCAGTACAACAGAGTAACCAAGCAGCTCAGGGTGACCCAAACCACTCGGAATGTATAGGGGGATAAAAGGAACCAAAAAGACCTTTTACTAAAAAAAATCAAAGCTTGGTGTAATTTGGCTTCTTAAAACAGAAGAAAATCTGCAATAATTCAGCTATAAGTGAACATTTGTGGTTACCCACAATGCACCGCTACTAAATATGCAAACTATTCCTTTTCACTCTTGGTAAGTCAAGCAAGCCTATGGGCCGGATTCACAAAGCGGTGCAAACTGTTTAGCACGGTTGTGCTAAACAGTTAGCACGTGAAGTGCCGTTCGCGGACTTTTGCGCGCACAAAGTGCTGCGATTTGCGTGATTGCGGTCTTTTGCGCGCGCAATTTGCCACAAATCGCGGTACTTTACACACGCAAAAGTCCACGATTGCGATCTTTTGCACGATTCACAGCACTTTCCACGCACAAAAGTCCACAAATGGCACTTCACGTGCTAACTGTTTAGCACACCCATGCTTAACAGTTTGCACCATTTTATGAATCAGGCCCTATACCTTTAAATTTTACACAGTCATATCAAAACCAAATGTGACAGCCTATTTCAGACTTTTAGTCCTCATCAGTTCACAGCAGAGATTGATATGGCTGTATGAGATAGGGCTTGGACCAGTACAACAGAGTAACCAAGCAGCTCAGGGTGACCCAAATTACTAAGAATGTGTAGGGGGATAAAAGGGACCAAAAAGCCCTCCTACTAAAAAAAGCAAAGCTTGGTGTAATTTTCCTTCTTAAAATAGAAGCAAATCTGCAATAATTCAGCTCTAAGTGAACATTTGTGGTTACCCACAATGCACTGCTACTGAATATGCAAATTATCCCTCTTTGCCCTTGGTTTGATATGACACTACTTCTTCTTCTTGCTTGGACCAGCCCCTTCTTCTTGCTTGGACCGGCCCTGGGGGCAGGGCACTACTTCTTCTTCTTGCTTGAAGGTTGAGGCACTTACTCTATTATATATATAGATAGAAGATTCCCCCTCTAGGCCGCCATGGATAGTGGGGGAATGATATAATTCGGCTTCCAGCGATTGCTGGAGGTCGAATTATTGTGTTTTTTAAGCAACTTCGGCTCCGTCTTCTGACGGCGCTGACGTTACTCACTGAGCGCAGCTATAGACTGATTCCCATTACAGTCTATGGCGGCACTCGCTGCGCCTAAATCTAGCAGTGCTGTAAAGCACTGCTCCACGACCGCTTTGCAGTATTGGTTTTTTGACCCTGCATAGTTTGACATTCGAAAGCAAATGCATATTTGCATGAGCATTGCCTCATGAATAGTCAATTAGGCCAGATTTGCAAAGCCAGACTTGCTAGGGTTAAGCCTCCTTTCCACAGACTGTTGATAGGCAGTGAAATGCCTCTCAAACTCTCTCAACTGCTCACTGCTGCCTAGTAACTGCTTGTTGCTGCCTGACAGGCCCGTTTTTAGCGCCGTGCGGCCCGTGCCGCCGCCCGGGGCGCTGTTGGGAGGTGGGCGCTGAAATGGAGGGGGGAGCCGGAGCCGCTGGGAGGACAGCCCGACCTCTCCCTCCCCCTCCCCGGGCCGCCCTCCGTGCTCCCCCCTCAGATGCAGAGCGCAGCAGCAGCAGCAGCAGCCAGGGAGGAAGCGCTGTAAACAACATACCTCCCTGCGTTCCAAGCGCTGCTCTCTCGCCGCCGGTCTCTTCCTCTCTGCCGCCTATACGATGATGCACACACTAGTTCCGGCTAACAGGAACCAGCGTGTGCATCATCGTATAGGCGGCAGAGAGGAAGAGACCGGCGGCGAGAGAGCAGCGCTTGGAACGCAGGGAGGTATGTTGTTTACAGCGCTTCCTCCCTGGCTGCTGCTGCTGCTGCGCTCTGCATCTGAGGGGGGAGCACGGAGGGCGGCCCGGGGAGAGGGAGGGAGAGGTCGGGTTGCCCTCCCCGCGGCTCTGGCTCCCCCCTCCATTATGGGGGACAGCTACCTATCTAACCTACCCTGGGGGGCACCTACCTGATCTAACCTACGCTGGGGGGCACCTACCTATCTATCCTATACTGTGGGGCACCTACCTAATCTAACCTACCCTGGGGGGGCACCTACCTAATGTAACCTACCCTGGGGGGCACCTACCTAATGTAACCTACCCTGGGGGGCACAAACCTAATCTAACCTACACTGGGGGGCACCTACCTAATCTAACCTACGCTGGGGGGCACCTACCTATCTAACCTACACTGGGGGGCACCTACCTAATCTAACCTACACTGGGGGCACCTACCTAATCTAACCTACACTGGGGGGTACCTACTTAATCTAACCTACGCTGGGGGGCACCTACCTATCTAACCTACACTGGGGGGCACCTACCTAATCTAACCTACACTGGGGGGCACCTACCTAATCTAACCTACACTGGGGGGCACCTACCTAATCTAACCTACACTGGGGGGCACCTACCTAATCTAACCTACGCTGGGGGGCACCTACCTATCTAACCTACACTGGGGGGCACCTACCTAATCTAACCTACACTGGGGGGCACCTACCTAATCTAACCTACACTGGGGGGCACCTACTTAATCTAACCTACGCTGGGGGGCAGGTACCTAATCTAACCTATACTGGGGGGCAGCTACCTAATCTAACCTACACTGGGGGGCACCTACCTAATCTAACCTACACTGGGGGGCACCTACTTAATCTAACCTACGCTGGGGGCAGCTACCTAATCTAACCTATACTGGGGGGCAGCTACCTAATCTAACGTATGCTGGGGGGCAGCTACCTAATCTAACCTATACTGGGGGCAGCTACCTAATCTCACCTACGCTGGGGGGCACCTACCTATCTAACCTATACTGGGGGGAACCTACCTAATCTAACCTACACTGGGGGGCACCTACCTAATCTAACCTACACTGGGGGGCACCTACTTAATCTAACCTACACTGGGGGGCACCTACTTAATCTAACCTACGCTGGGGGGCAGCTACCTAATCTAACCTATACTGGGGAGCAGCTACCTAATCTAACCTATACTGGGGGGCACCTACCTAATCTAACCTATACTGGGGGGCAGCTACCCATCTAACCTATACTGGGGGGAACCTACCTATCTAACCTATGCTGGGGGCAACTATTCTGGCTACCTATATTAGAGGCACCCACCTAGCTAACCTGTACTGGGGCACCTACCTAACTAACTTATACCGGGGGCGCCTGCCTATCTAACCTATACTGGGGGCAACTATACTAGCTACCTATACTGGAGGCACCTACCTGGCTAACCTATAGCGGGGGCAACTATACTGGCTCACCTATGCCTGGCTACCTATACTGGGATACCTATTCTTGGCTACCTATACTGGGGGGACCTATACTAAGTGCAACTAGACCTGGCTAACCTATACTGCGGGCACCCATACCTTGCTTGGGGGGGGGCGCAATTTTTACACACTCGCCCTGGGTGCATTTTAGCCTAGAAACTGCACTGCTGCCTGATAACTGCTTGTTGCTGCCTGATAACTGCTTGTTGCTGCCTGATAACTTCTTACCTGTGCCTGGTAACTGCTTGCTGAGCACACAGCTCAACAGTCCGTGGAAAGGAGGCATCAAACTTGGTCTTTGAGCACGCATAAATTTTCTCATGCAAAGTACTTCTTCTTCTTGCTGGAAGGTTGAGGCCCTTATTCAATTATGAATAGCCAATTAGGCCAGATTTGCAAACCCAGACTTGCTAGGGTTAAGCCTCCTTTCCACAGACTGTTGATAGGCAGTGAAATGCCTCTCAAACTCTCTCAACTGCTCACTGCTGCCTAGTAACTGCTCACTGCTGCCTAGTAACTGCTCACTGCTGCCTAGTAACTGCTTGTTGCTTCCTGATAACTGCTTGTTGCTGCCTGATAACTTCTTACCTGTGACTGGTAACTGCTTGCTGAGCACACAGCTCAACAGTCCGTGGAAAGGAGGCCTCAAACTTGGTCTTTGAGCACGCATAAATTTTCTCATGCAAAGTACTTCTTCTTCTTGCTGGACGGTTGAGGCACTTACTGAATTATATATATAGATACATAGGAGAAACATTCTTTAGCAAACATAAATAAATGTAATTAGATGCCTTAAAGAGGAACTCCAGTGAAAATAATGTAATAAAAAAGAGCTTTTTACAATAATTATGTATAAATGATTTAGTCAGTGTTTGCTCATTGTAAAATCTTTTAAATCCCTGATTTACATTCTGACATTTATTACATGGTGACATTTTGACTGCTGGCAGGTGATGTAGCTGCAGCATGCTTTTTTGGCCATTGGAAACAGCTGTAAACAGCTATTTCCCACAATGCAACAATGTTCACAGACAGGAAACTGCCAGGAGTACCACGGTCCTCAGAGTTTCTTGTGGGAGGGGTTTCACCACAATATGGTCTGTTTGTGAAAAGGAATAGAGTTCTCATGTAAAACGGGGTATCAGCTCCTGATTGGGATAAAGTTCAATTCTTGGTCGGAGTTTCTCTTTAACTGTTACTTCAGGAGGCTTTCCCAGGCATCCCGGCTTAATTGATAAAATCAACAGTTTCCTCAACATAAGATAAAGCAGACTCTGGTGATGGGGAGACATTGTACATTTTAACCTCTCTGACACTGTGGCTTCCTTGGCAAGTTTTGGTGCTCACAAACAGGGATGGTCGTAGTCAGCCAACTTTGCTACGCTGGAACAACGCGTAGTTTTACGCAATTATGCTTCGCCAACCTACGGCTTCAAAATCAAATATTTGCTTTGTATGCATTTCGTAGACTACGCGTTAAAATACGCAATTACGCGTAGTGCGTAGCGTAGCACATGCGGACGCTTAAGCCATTATGCATAAAAATGTACGCATGAATTCCTATGCAAATGCTTGTACTAGTAACTCTTCTATGCGTACATTCCCCTTTCCAATGCGTAATTTTGTATGCATACAATCGTACGCGGAAAAATAGGCGCGAAAAACGCATTCGTAGTTTACTTCGCAATACACATGATAACTACGCATAGGGGTGTAAACTACGCGTAACTGTACTTCGCTACGCGTAAAATCGTAAGTGTAGTTTTGAGACTTCGCCTACGAACTACGATGCGTAAATTCGCACTGGCGTAGTTTCTGCTCATCCCTGCTCACAATCAGCTGTTGTGTGTATAGAATGCATGAGGTGGCCCAGTGTAAAATTTGCACTGAACCCCATAGCTCTTTGGCTACACAATAGTGGAGACCTTTGTACAACTATAACTAAAAGCTTTCTTTTTACTCTGTTGAAAGCACAATGACAGGATGGTTGGACACTTCCTCTCCCCTAACCTGTCCGGGCACAAGATGGGAAGCCCTGGATCCAGCCTTGGGGCAGGTACACGTGTTCATCTGGAGAGTGGTACAATCAACGCTTTCCAGATGTTCTATATGACCAGCAGGTGTTTGCAGGTGCTTACAGTTTTAGACACTGATGGTGGGAGACATGCATATATAACTAACTGCCTGTCAGAACTCATCAACAACATGGATTTGAAATACAAATAGGAGACAGGGAGGAACATGGGTTCTCTATCTTTGGCGAGGCACCTTCTGTGCCTTATATGAGGATGGGAGTGGACATGCTGGACCCTTCTGCAGGAGTTCACAGTGGCTTTTTGATATCTTTCATCTCCCTACACACTCTTAGGAGTTGTGGTTCTCCAGGAGCTTGCTGGGCAATCTGTAACTCTGGGTGTTTCAAGTACTAATCTATAGGGCCATATTAATCAATGCCATCCACTGATGCGGATCAACCAATCCGAACCAGTCTGTATGCATGTTTGATTGGTTTGGCTCTGTGCAAGTAACAAGCTGACACATCGTTGCATTCCAGTGGTTCTGGAGGTGTGTTTAGCTTTCAGAGACAACAAAGGCATAATTTGCATATTCAGCAGTGACGTACTCACTCCAACCTGAATGATCGCAAATACCTTCTGTTTTAAAAAGGCAAAATTCTGTTTTGCAGTGAGAAGTACAACACCAGTACTCACATGAGGATTTGCCAACTATCTCAAGTGCAAATGAAAGGTAGGAGGACACTTTACACATGTCAGATGATGAGCAATTATTTTAGGTGACAGAAATCTAGTATGTTCACTTTCTTAGCAGTTATCCTACCAAAACCTTGATGAACACCTAAGTTTTTCCTCATCCACTTTTTTTTTGTAAAAACTTTTTAGTCCACATAAGCAAACAAGGCACTCAAAATAGGTTTCTTATAATAAAGATAACTTGGATATTACTCACTTTTATTTGTAGCAGCTTTATGCTTAAACCCGTGCATGAAAAAAAAGCGCCGTGAAAAAGGGCCCGACTTATTAACGAATTTGGCGCCAGGTATTAACAAAATTTGCTAACGAGAACCATCGTTGTCAAGCTTTATTGACAATAATTGCTGTTGCAAAAACAAACGAGAAATTATAACGAACATTAACGTTACATGTCATTACGTTTTTCATCAATACTGCTTAACCCAACCCTACCCTCACACAGAACCCTCCCCTGGTGGTGCCTAAAACTAACCACTCCACTAGTGGTGCCTAACCCTAACCACTACCCCCCGATGGTGCCTAACCCTAACCACTGCCTAGGTGGTGCCTAACCCTAACCACTCCCCCTGGTGGTGCCTAACCCTAACCACTACCTCTGCAGAAACACCCTTTTACATATATTAATGATAATACCTTTGAAAACATAAAATCTGTTCTTATTAACGAAATAATGTGACAAACACTCTACCGTTGTAAACTTCCAAAATGATAACTACCTCAAAAACTAATGTTGTAATGTTATTAACGGAATATTTTGCTACGCCCTTTTTTAGACTTTTTTTGCCGTATTAACGATAATTGCATTAAAGTCTATTGCGGCGCCCTTTTCATCTACTCTCAGCTGGCGCCCTTTTTCCCTGCTGCCCACTTAACTTTTGAGTTTTGCCTTATTTTTGTCTTACCTTAGTATACAGTATAATAAAAGTATATCACTTTGCCATTAGCAACAATATAACATGTGAATGAGGAGGGTGGAGAACTGAGTGTGAAGTTAAACAAACAAAATGTAGAGACTATTCTCTTGTTCCGCCCTTGTCCTTGCTTCCATTTTCCACCCCTTCAGTCATATTTTCTACTGAACTTCCAGGAAACACTGTCTGGCCTGTATTGTTTTTCTGACTTTAGAATCACATGATCACTTCTGAGTGTGCCACTAGTTCAGCCTCCAGAGGGTAGACACTGGCACGTACATTTTACTGAAGAAAGGTAATTTGTTGTCCACTTTGATTCTGTACAATGTTTATATTCACTCATCTACTTGATTACCCTTAGAATTTGCCTTCTTCAACTTTGGGTTTCATACACCAAGGGCCTTATGCTGTTATAACCTTATGTACAGATTAACACCTACCAACTAAGTTAGAAAAAGGACAACAATTGAATTGTACAAATGTTATATTAAACTTCAGCTAATCTGGGATATGTTATTTTGAATCGATTTTTTGTTGTGGAAAAGGAATTTGTGGAAAAGGAATTATTTGCATATTCACTCAGTGAACTGACATGATGCATTATGGGAGTAAGCCCTTGCTTACATAAATCCCTGGTTTGTAAGAAGGCAAAATTGTGTACAAAGAGGCATGGGCATAACTATAAATCAGGGAGGCCCCCAGCAAAACTTTGGAGGACCCCCCCAATGTTCACACCCTTTCACTTGCCAACCCCTTACGACCCTCACAGCCTGGAGGCCAATCTTGAAAGAGCCATAAAACAAGTGTGGTCATCAGAATCCTAACGCCCATAGCCACAAAAACCCCTGATCTGAAGGATGGGCCCCTTTATCAGAGGGAGTGAAGTAGTAGTTGGGGCATCCTTAACCACTTCGGTCTATGTGGACGGATATATCCGTTCAGATAGACACTGCTGCTCCTGCTGCCTTAGGCGCGCGCTCCTGTGTGCGCTTCCCCCGCTTGCCGTTAGCCCCCGATCAGAGAATGGGAATATAGTTCCCAGTCACCGATCTAAGTCCCCCGCAGAAAAACCGACAGTCTCTTATCAGAGACCGCGGTCTTTCTGCAAACACAAAAGTTTCCCATCCTCTTTCTTGTTCGGGAAGCGTGATCGTTCGCTTCCAGGACTTTTTGACTGTGGCCATCTTGTGGCCAAATAGTAAACTACACCCACATACATTTTTTTTATTAAATAATGACATTATATTGCATTTAAAATTAGCTGTTTACCTCCCACACCAAAAATTACCCAAATACAATTTTAATTAAAAAAAAATAATAAAAAAAATAATAATACAAAAAAAAAACATAAATCGTTACCTAAGGGTCTGAACTTTTTAAATATGCATGTCAAGAGAGTATATTATTATATTTTTTTGTAAAGCTTGTAAATAGTGAAATAAATTGAAAAAAATGCACCTTTATTTCTAAATAAAATATCAGCGCAATAAATTGTGATAGGGACATCATTTAAATGGTGTAATAACCGGGACAAATGGGCAAATAAAATACATGAATTTTAGTTATGGTAACATTAATGATTTTTTTTCCTTTCTTTCTTAATCTTCCTGTTAAAATGGATTTAGAAAAAAACAATTCTTAGCTAAATGTACCACCCAAAGAAAGCTTAATTAGTGGTGGAAAAATCAAGATATAGATCAATTCATTGTGGTAAGTAGTGATAAAGTTATTGGTGATTGAATGGGAGGTGAAAGTTGCTCGGATGCATAAGGTGAATAACACTGTAGGCTGAAGTGGTTAAAGCTCTGGGCCCCCCTGCAGTCGTAGGGACTGTTCCACTCTACTTACGCTCCTGCAAAGAGGTAAAGAACAGGTAATGTGAGAACATTTATGTGAACATCAATTCATGCATCAGAGCCTAGGTCTGGGGAATTTGCTTTAGAGACCTTCTCTCTGCAACAGTTGACTTTCTTCAGCTGTCCAAGCATTACCAGGTAGAGGTGTAAGAATATCAAAAGAAAAACCTGAAACATTGATTTGCAGTCATTTTAAATATATATGTAAAATCTGAAAAATTGAAAAAAAACTCTCTTGATATTTTTGGTGGTAACACTAGAAATAAATAAAACACATGTGTTAACAAATGCTACACCGTCCATATAAGAAAAACAGAAATAGAGCAAAAATGTTTTGAAGTATAAAGTTTCTGGATGCCAAGGGTATGTAAAGAGTTTCTATGTTTTAAATTATATTGTAAAATTGGCAAAACGCCATAATTAGTTTACTTTAGGAATTCAAGAATATGGAAAATTATATTACCAGACATACGGTTCAGTCTTTGGGGCATATTCAAAAAGATCCATAGAAATGTCTTATGATTTTTTTTTTTTTTTTACTGCACTCTGCTGCTTTTTTTCCGGGCAAACTTTGGTCCGTTCAGGAATGACAGAAGCTTGCCCTGCATAATGCAATAGGCACTGAGGTCAGACCGCATTGGTGGTGGCGGGACTAGTAGCGACATGTACCAGAGGAGTCATGTTAATACAGTAGTGGTGCAAGTAGTAATTAATTCACAACAAGTGGAATTAACAAACATTAAAGATGAACTTCAGCCTAAACAAACATACTGTCATTAAGTTGCATTAGTTATGTTAATTAAAATAGATAGGTAATATAATCTCTTACCCACCCTGTTTTAAAAGAACAGGCAAATGTTTGTGATTTCATGGGGGCAGCCATTTTTTTGGTTGAAAGGAGGTGACAGGGAGCATGAGACATAGTTCCAACTGTCCTGTGTCCTGATCGCCCCTTCCAGCTGCTAGGCAACGAGAACAACAACATCAGAAATCCCATCATGCTTTGCACAGCATCAGGGAAAAAATGCCCGGGCAGATTTCTTTGATGGGGTGGAGCTTAGCTTCTGTGCAGCTAAAAATGAGGCTTGGGTATGAAAAACAAAGTTCTGGTGCTGTAAACCGGTTAAAGAAACGCCAAGCCTTTTCAGTGCTGCTGAGTAGATTTTTAGTTTGCAGCCACAGTTAATAAATAATGATCATCACGTCTAAGAGAACTCATGGAGAAGCAAGTGATTTGTTTGATCCCCTGATAGATTTGCAAAGCTCTAATTTACTGTGACACATCCTGCTTTAGCACATGATCATTAACAGCAAATCAGAGACTTACATATCTATCACCTGACCTAACTGATCAAAAGTCTTTTTCATGACTATCACTATTAATACATTCCAACACTGTAAATAATCTGAAAACCTAACAAGCTAAAATGTGCAAACAATGCCCATCTAATGCAGAGTGCAGAGCGCAGAGACCTCCAGTCCCTAGAGAGGTGTGGCTGCAACAAGGTTTGGAGTTGGCCCCACCCATCTATGTTGTGACACACATTACTGCTGGGGACATCCAGCGAATCAGGAGGGGAGGTAGTTTGTGTGAGGGAGCAGCAGGCTGTTGGCAGTACACACTGACAGCTTGCAGACAGAATTTTACATTTTTATACTGAAAACAAAAACAAAACATTTTTGCAACATAACTTATTTGAAATTCAACTTTTCTATAAAAAATAAATGCATTTTTATGATAGGCAGTTATAACAAACAAAAAAAGTGCCTCTACTAGGGCTTTAACGAACAGTGTCAGATGTTTCCGATATTGTTCATTGAACAATATCAATAAAAAACAGCTGCAAACTTTCGCTTCATCGGCTTTTGGCTGACGAGGACGTTTGTGCAAACAGGCGCTCCTACGCACATTAATAAATATGAACGAGCTGCTCTGAGGTATTTATTGGTATACTTTTTAATCTATGACTGCAGTGAACTGTCACAGGCGGCAAGTAATGGAGCCATAAGGTTATTTTATTTCCTTCAACTATCTCCACCCTAGACAGTTCTATTCCTTTTTTTTCATTCTATCCACAATTACAAAATACATATGGTTAATACATTTTTCACTGGAGATAAGGGCTTGATTCACTAAGACAAACAGCACGCCTTATCAAAGTTAACATGCCTTATCAGAGTAGCATAGCGAGCGCTACGAACTTAAGCCTGCTAATTGGCAATCCACTCGTCCTGCCCTGAGCCCCTGCGGGTTCGTAGCGCTCACTATGCTACTCTGATTAGGCATGTTAACTTTGATAAGGCATGCTATTTGTCTTAGTGAATCAAGCCCAAAGAGTGGTGGAGGCGCCCCCCCAAAAAAATGGATGTATACATACAAGCACTATATGGTGGTTGCAATAGAGTGAAAGTAAGGGTGTCCCGCCTTCAAGGAGTAGATCACAAGGATTATATTTAAAGAAAAGTTTAAAAAAAACTTTATTGAGCACTTTAGACAACGTGTTTCATGCTAATGACCGCTTCCTCAAGTCAGTTATTGTGCCTCTCTCTGTAGTGTCATAAGTCCCGGGCACCAGGTACTTAGGATAATCCTTGAGATCTACTCATTGAAGGTAGGACACAGGGGTGTAGCAATAGGGAGTGCAGAGGTAGCAACCGCATCGGGGCCCTTGGTCCAGAGGGGCCCCGAAGGGCCCTCCCTCAACTACAGTATTAGCGCTCTAGTGGTCCTGTGCTCATAATAATCACTTCTATAGATACTTTGAATAGTGGTAATCATTAACAAACTGTCCCCATTCCCTTCTTGCACCTCTGACACTGTGGTTCACATTGGCAGGTTTTGGTACTCCATATCAATTGTTATGTATAGAGTGCTTGGGGGGGGCCCATTGTAAAACTTGCATCAGGGCCCACAGCTCCTTAGTTACGCAACTGGTAGGACACCCTTAATTTCACTCTGTTGCAACCAGCATATAGTGCTTGTATGTATACATCAATTTTTTATCTCCAGTCACCCCGACCTAGGGGGGCGCACTCCATTGTGAAACAATTTTTTTGAGTTGCGATCACCACGACTCTACTTACAAGGCCGAGTGGGGTATTTACCCACATGCACCTACGAGTGGTTGCCACCTATAGCAGTGATCTGCAAACTTGGCTCTCCAGCTGTTAAGGAACTACAAGTCCCACCATGCATTGCAGGGGTCTGACATCCACAATCATGATTCATAAAGGCAAATGCATTGTGGGACTTGTAGTTCCTTAACAGCTGGAGAGCATAGTTTGCAGATCACTGACCTATAGCAACCCAGCTTTGTGAGTATGCTTTGCTTAAAGAGAATCTGTACTTTAAAATTCTTACAATAAAAACCATACCATTCTATTCATTATGTTCTCCTGGGCCCCTCTGTGCTGTTTCTGCCACTCCCTGCTGCAATCCTGGCTTGTAATTGACATTTTTATGCAGTGTTTACAAACAAAAGACATAGCAAGTGATAGGCTGAGAGTAGCTCAGTGTGTGACTCATACAGAGTGTACAGGGGGCCTGGAAAGGGTGTGTATAGCTTCTATCCAATCACAAGCAGCACAGCACATTCCTGCCTGACTGCCTCAGCCCGACAGAGCCCACAGAGGAGAGAAGATTAAAACATATAACAGAGATAATACAGCCACTGTGAAACTAGAAAAGGCTGCAGTTAGACAGAGCACATTAGAACAGGTATAGGAACTTATAGGATAGAAGAAATAAGGCTCAAAATTTTGTTACAGAGTCTCTTTAAAGATTATACCTATACCTTGGCGAGTTAACAATACCACACAGATTGGGCACGGTGTTCTTTTCCTCCACAAGTTTTATTTTTCACTGGAGGGTTACATATCCTCCTTAAAAGTCTCTGTTTAATTTTCCTGCAATGCACAGGGGGGTAATAATACATTTTGGTTTTCCGGCATGTGAGTGGGAATTGTGTGACTGTGAGGTTTCTGAGGCCTGGCAGTATATCACGGGAGAAGTGAGCCGCACACCTATAGTTAGGCATGAAAAATAACAGCATGGGACAAACTACAGAGAACTCAGCACTCCAGCCCATCTGATAATATCTACAATGTACCAAAAGGACTTCACAGCCTTTTCTTCGGCTGCTTTATAAATAGCATTCTAATGGCCCAGCTGAAAGCCCTTCTCTGCGGGTAAATGGAGGCTGAAATGAATTGTTTAAATGTTTCATTTCTCTTTTGCTATTGGGACTGCCTGCTGATGTTCTCTATGGAAAGCTCGGTGATTAAAGCATGCGTGCTGTCATTGTCATAGTCGCTGGCAATTTGCATATGCTGGATATATATATACCTTGAGGGGACTTCATTGATGGCTATCCCCATCAAAATTGAATGTTTTGTCTGAATGCTTTGTCCTTTAAAGTGAAACTCCATTCATAAATGATAAAAGGTGATATTTGTGCTCTCCTTGCTGAGTACAGACTGCCTACACTGTCCTCTGTGGGCGTAAACCTAGTCCCCTGCGACCTTTGCAGGGGCTAAGGTGGCCCATCACTCTCCCTCCCCCCTTTATGCAGAGCAGCTCACAGTGTGCACATACTTACTTCGCTGTGGTTTTGCTCTCTACTATTCACTCTGCAGTGCACCAGTGATTGGTTAAGGTCCCGTACCATATGATATGGGGGGCTTATGGAGGAAAGCTGGTGCACTGCTGCAGAGGGAAGAGGAAAGAGAAGAGCCGTGACAACTTAAGTATGTGGATGCTGTGCTGCTGCCCTCATGAAGACGGCCCAGTGGTCAGTGGTCACAGGCAGGCCACAATTGTGGAGGGGGGTTGGTTCCAGACATGGTTTTCGTGTGTTAGTTATTCCCCTGCTGTCCCCCCTCACCAACAACAACTTGGGGCAACACTGTGGCATAATTGAAGGAGTAGGTTTATCTGTCCCCCTTTTCCCAACACCATCACCACTAACACCAAAAAAATGTAATTATTTATTTTTTTGTATTTATATAGCGCAGACATATTATGCATTATGCATATTATGCTGTACAGTGTATATTGTATTGTCATGAACTGTCCCCCAGAGGGGCTCACAATCTTATCCCTACCATAGTCATATGTCTATGTATGTATCGTGCAGTGCGTGTATCATAGTCTAGGGACAATTTTAGGAGGAAGCCAATTAACTTATCTTTATGTTTTTGGAATGTGGGAGGAAACCGGAGTGCCCAGAGGAAACCCACGAGGGACCCAGCGCTGCAAGGCAAGAGCGCCAACCACTAAGCCACCGTACTGCCCATGGCATGATATTGGCATGAGACAACGACTGACTATGGTAGGGTATAGAATGTGAGCTCCTCTGAGGGACAGTTAGTGCCATGACTAGATACATGATGTATACAGGGGTGAGCCTGGGGTGCCTGGCACCTGGGTGCAAGATTTTCTCTGGCGCCTATGGGAGTGGTTAAATTAACTGCGCCCAACCACATAACCACACCCATGTCCTGCCTAATCACACCCACACCTTCCACCTCTTTACGCATGCATGTGATACCCCATTCCTACCCCTCTTCCATGGGCTTGCTCCTGGCTGGCTTTGGCTTCCTTCGAGTCTGCTAGTCTCTGGACTGACTCAGGCTGAGAGGCTCTGCGAGTGCGACGCAGGCACACACTGCGTATTTATGGCTGCCTGCGGCCACCCTGCTCTCGTTCGCTGATGTTGGCTCCTCCCCCCTGCCAAGCCCAAGGTGAGCTGCCTGTAACTTTCCCGTTGCGCCACGCAGCCTGCCAGTGTTGCCAACCTTTCACGTTATTTTTTACTGACAAATACATAAAAATTTACTGACAAAAGATTATTTTTACTGACAAAACTTCCCCACTAAATGTACATAAGAGACAGCTTTTCCCCATGTAAATGCACATAACAAGAGACAGCTTTTCCCCATGTAAATGCACATAACAAGAGACAGCTTTTCCCCATGTAAATGCACATAACAAGAGTCCGCTTTTCACCAGTAAATGCACATAACAAGAGACCGCTTTTCACCAGTAAATGCACATAACAAGAGACCGCTTTTCACCAGTAAATGCACATAACAAGAGACCGCTTTTCACCAGTAAATGCACATAACAAGAGACCGCTTTTCACCAGTAAATGCACATAACAAGAGACCGATTTTCACCAGTAAATGCACATAACAAGAGACCGCTTTTCACCAGTAAATGCACATAACAAGAGACTGCTTTTCACCAGCAAATGCACGTAACAAGAGACAGCTTTTCACCAGCAAATGCACATAATAAGAGACAGATTTTCACCAGCAAAAGCACATAATAAGAGACATATTTTCACCAGCAAATGCACATAATAAGAGGCAGATTTTCACCAGCAAATGCACATAATAAGAGACATATTTTCACCAGTAAATGCACATAATGACAAACAGCCAGTGTCCCCAGAATATATAGCCAGGGATATATGTGCCCAGTATATGTAGGCAGGGGTATATGTCCCCAGTATATGTAGGCAGGTGTATATGTCCCAGTATATGTAGGCAGGTGTATATGTCCCAGTATATGTAGGCAGGTGTATATGTGCCCAGCATATGTAGGCAGGGGTATATGTGCCCAGCATATGTAGCCAGGGGGTATATGTGCCCAGCATATGTAGCCAGGGGGTATATGTGCCCAGCATATGTAGCCAGGGGGTATATGTGCCCAGCATATGTAGCCAGGGGGTATATGTGCCCAGCATATGTAGCCAGGGGGTATATGTGCCCAGCATATGTAGCCAGGGGGTATATGTGCCCAGTCTATGTAGCCAGGGGGTATATGTGCCCAGTCTATGTAGCCAGGGGGTATATGTGCCCAGTCTATGTAGCCAGGGGGTATATGTGCCCAGTCTATGTAGCCAGGGGGTATATGTGCCCAGTCTATGTAGCCAGGGGGTATATGTGCCCAGTCTATGTAGCCAGGGGGTATATGTGCCCAGTCTATGTAGCCAGGGGGTATATGTGCCCAGTCTATGTAGCCAGGGGTTATATGTGCCCAGTCTATGTAGCCAGGGGGTATATGTGCCCAGTCTATGTAGCCAGGGGGTATATGTGCCCAGTCTATGTAGCCAGGGGGTATATGTGCCCAGTCTATGTAGCCAGGGGGTATATGTGCCCAGTCTATGTAGCCAGGGGGTATATGTGCCCAGTCTATGTAGCCAGGGGGTATATGTGCCCAGTCTATGTAGCCAGGGGGTATAGGGTCCCCGTTTAGGTAGTTAGTGACAGGAGCGCCCCCCCTCCCCTCCTCTCCCCTCTCCTCTAGCCGCTGCCGCCGCCGCTCCCCCTCACCTTGCAGCAGCTTCAGACCTCAATCAGCGGGCGACCCGACCAGTAACAGGGCGCTGGACGCACCCGCTCTATATGTGAAGTGATGTCACTTCCGCATATCAGTGCGGCGTGCTAGGTCCTAGCACCCGCCCGCCTGATCGAGGTCTGACGCGGCGGCGCCGGCGGCTAGAGGGAGGGAGCTTCGGCCACAGGGGGAGAGCGGCGGCCGGGCGGCGCCTCTCAGAGGCAGGCGCCTGGGTGCCTTGCACCCGCAGCACCCGCCCAGGCTCGGCCCTGGATACCTCTAAACTTTCTGAGATGAGGAAGGAGGACACCTTTAGACATGCCCCTGCCACATCTACAGTCACACCCCTGGCCATGACACATGCTACAAATAAGAGAATGCAAAAAAAACTTACCAAAAAAACGGAAATCAGAAATTGGAACTCGGAAACAGAAAATTGTAAATCGTCTGAATCGGTAATTGGCATTGGCCAATCGGAATTTCCATGGAATCATAAATCAGCATTTCCAACCATCCCTACACAATGGCTCCTGTGGGCTCACCCCTTTACCGTCAACTTTCATTAGCCTAGCGCTTATAGTGTTTAAAAAAAGTAAAAGAAAAAAAAAAAAGACAGAAGCAAAAAAAAAACCCTAAAGTGTATATTTTTAACCTCTATATTTAACCTCTATGATCGACAAGCTCAGGAAATGAAGATTGTGTAGGCCCAGAAGCATAAAAGAGTCCAGCGTGGAAAGAGTTAACAGTTTAATCGTCTGAACTTCTTGATGTTATGGGAGAAACATTTATTGGACACAACTATGAAGATCTGTTCTGAGGAAAATCAATTCACCTAAACTCTGCAAAATGGTCAATCAATGGTGAAAAATCCATCATCCACAACGAGCCAGCCTCCGCAGCCGTGCGCCTCACACCTTCCTGTTATTTCACAACAATGAGCATTCGCTGGCTGAGCCATTTATGCTGTGTTTTTACGAGCAATACAGTCTATATGCTGCTATTATTTTCCTGGAGATTGCTGCAGAAATGAACATAATGGGAAAGTAAACAATAGATATAATACATAATTGTATTTATTCAAAAATGGGGGAAGACTTTGCTTATCGGGCCATAAAATCCTCCCTCGGCAGCCTCCAGAGTATTGTTAGGTTTTAATAACCTTGGCATGTAACAGGATGCTTCGACCGAGATCTGAATTATGCATCTGTGACTGGGCTGCGAGGAGCCATAGGTGTTGATTTGCTTACAGAGAGGCGGAACGGTTAAAGAGAAATCAAATTCTCATCTGGCTTTTGTTTGTGACCTTGAGCAAGTCCCTGTCTCTCCTCACCTCAGGCAAAGAGATGAAATGATTGAGTCAGTTTACTAAATTCTCCCAGAGATAAATTGGCTGCGGGGTTCTGCAAACACAGCATAAGCCAATCATTAGTGGGACCTAGTTTTCTACTTTTTTTAATGTGGATTTTAAGGAAAAAGAATCATAGAGCTCACTATAAAACCAACACCTTCCATCCTTCGGTTCACCGATTCCTGGCAGTCCAATGCTTAAACAGTTCTTAACCACTTTGCATCTGGACCTTGTTTTCCCCTTATGGACCAAAGCAGCTGTGACATTTTAGCTATGTCCCTTTTTAACTACTTAAGGACCTCAGTAGTTGTAATGTACGCCCTATTTTGATGGCCATCTGGCTGCCAGGATGTAGATTTAAACTCACCGCTGCTGCGCGCATCCGTCATTTTTGTCACTCCCGCCAATCTCACCACTGAATCCCAGCCGTCTCGCATCGCAGCTCACTCGCTCTGCCTGTCTCTATGACGGCAGAGCCCTGTGAGTGGATCAGCATCCGATTTCATTCGCTCCTGACCGTCTTTCAATGTAAGCAACTCCCATTGGCTTACATTGAGAGACAGGGTCAAGAGCCAACGAAAGCAGCTCACAGGAACTCTGTCCTCATAGAGACGGTAGAGTGGGTGGCCTAGGTTCCTGACATGTGGCGGTGACGGCAGTTGCAGCGGGTATGTACGGCAATCGTCGGGCTTCCCCCATTTCTGTACCAGCGGTCTTTGGTCCTTAAAGGAGTCATCATCATGCGGTTATAAGGAAAATAAGTGCTACTTACCCGGGGCGTCCTCCAGCCCCAATCTCCCAGCATGTCCCTCGCTGCAGCTCCGCGGTGAGCCGTTCGCCTGTAAAGCTTCCCAGTCCCCAGGGATGACGTCAGGCTGACCTGACCTGCGCAGTATGCTCCGAACCATGTGGCGGTGATTGACAGTGCCGCTCACGCAGGCGCAGTACAGGCCGACCTCCGGATCAGCCTGACATCATCGCCGGGGACAGCGGCGGCAAACGGCTGACAGCGGAGCTGCAGCGAGGGGCATGCTGGGAGCTTGAGGCTGGAGGAAGCCCCAGGTAAGTAGCACTTATTTTCCTTATAATCGCCTGATGACTCCTTTAAGGGGGCAGAGACCCCTGGTACTTAAGTGGTTAATCAGCAATAATGTTATCCCTACTTATGACACCTGAATTAAATTTATATTGTTTTTTTCAAGATTAACTAGGCTTTCATTGTATGGCATGGTACAATTAGTACAGAAAGTTTACTACATGTAGCTGATAAGACATACATTTCTTTCTGCTTAGTGCTGCACACCAGTTCTCCTCAGACACTTCAGGTCAGTCTTGGTGAATAAAAAGGTCCTGGATTAAGGTCCCACCTACCTGCCACATCCACAGAGGAGTGGCACAGTGTCAGCACAACCCTATTCGAAACCACTACTATACAGTACATACAGTTATATGACTTCGAATAGGGTTGTGCCGAAACTGTGCCACACTATGTGGGTGTGGCAGGTGGGTGGTTCCTTAATCCAGGACCCTTGCCATTTGCCAAGACTGGCCTGAGCCAAATGACAGCTCACGCCTCTCAAATTCCCAGCAATGTTAAATACTATTCCCCCTTCCGAGTCATTGCAACTTGGCAGGAGAAGTAATCTGGGATCAGGCAACTGTAAATTACACTTGCACTGGCAAATTACCCTTCCATGGGGCACGTACTATAGCACAAGTGCTGAGCACGGAGACAATCTGCTTCGGGCTATAAACCATGTGTATTTATGATACCCATTATCGTTTATACTGTACTCCATACAGCATGACGGAAGATGACAGTGATCTCTAAATATCAAGAACAACAAAAATAATAATAATGGTAAATTTTTTTTAAAAAAAATACTTTCCTGATGAATCTATAACGTGTAGAACTTTATTTCTGTTTAAATAGCTTCGCCCCATTTATTCTCCATTGCAGCAGGAACGACCACAAAATGAATCAAAGCTTGTACTGTATACTGCACAGAGTACAGCAATCCTGATAAAGACTTCTAAGAGGAGTTCACAGGAAGGTCAGAGTCGCAGATGTCAATAGCCAACAACAGACACATGCGAGTAAAAGTCTGAAGCACCGGCAGTTCCCGTCCCCCCGGACTACAAATGGATTTGTTCAAGATTCAGGTTACTGGCAAAGAATTGGAAGAAAAACATAAAGCAGAGGAAAATATCAGCCAAAGCAGATTACATTTCACATATCACGCACTCATCAAGAGTCCTGCCCATCTACACCGAGCGCCGTCCCGAAATTTCCCTCTCCTACGTTTGTGAGGACCTCTGTCTCTGATCTCCGGCTCGCCGAACGTCCTGCATTTTCCTTCATACATTAATTGAAACATTATCAAGTGCCATGTAATGTGTGCAGCAAGTTTGGCACCGCAGGGAATACAATTACTGACAAAGTAAGGAACACCTGCTACATCTAACAGGCTTTCCCGTACAGCTTGTGTGCTTATATTTATTAGTATCAAGGAGGAAAGCCATTCTCGGTGTTATAGATGACTTATAGGAGACCCTCGGAATGCTACAGTTGTGGTTTCCCTGTAACCTAAAGGCAAGAAGAGGATTAATGACGATAGATGATCCTACGGAGAAGAGTTAGGCTGTGTTCCCACTTGTGCCGGTGCTCCAACAATCTATCCTACACGTCGAACAAACATACATCCCATAGACTTTTACTATCCCCTCCCCTGCCCCAACCCTAACCCTAACCCTCCTGGTATACGTTTGATAGTGGATGTAGGCAAATTCAACGTGTAGGTTATCATGTCGGAACACCGGAACACATGCAGCCAGTGGGAGCGGCCAGTGTAGTGTGCACTCTGAAAGGTCTGCCATGGTCCGGCTGCAACCCAGGGCAAATGCCACCATAGGCTTTATGGGGGAACGCATCCCCCAGCCCATAATTAATGCATAACTAGAATTCATGGGACCCCAGCAAAACTTTAATGGGGCCACTCCAATGTTCACACACCTTCCCTTGTCTCCCCCTGGTGCCAGCCCCGGATTTACTATAGGCACAGATGTCCTGCACCCTAGACTTCACCCTCCATGAACCTGCAACCCCCACTGATCTGCACCGCAAATGTGCTGGCTGACCCAGCTGTTACTTCTCCCTTACTTCCCTTGCCCGTCATAGGTAGCTACAGGTGCCCCTTAGTATTAGGTAGCCAGAGGTACCCTGAGTATTAGGTAGCTAGTCAGTGCAGTTTCTAGGCTAAAATGCACCCAGGGCGAGGGTGTAAAAATTGCGCCCCCCCCCCTAGGTTAGATAGGTAGGTGCCTCTCAGTATAGGTTAGATTAGGTAGGTGCCCCCTAGTATAGGCTAGATTAGACAGGTGCCCCCCAGAATAGGTTAGATTAGGTAGCTGCCCCCAGTATAGGTTAGATAAGGTAGCTGCCCCCCCCCAGTATAGGTTAGGTAGGTGCCCCCCCAGTATAGGTTAGGTAGGTGCCCCCCAGTATAGGTTAGATAGGTAGCTGCCCCCCAGTATAGGTTAGATTAGGTAGCTGCCCCCCAGTGTAGGTTAGATAGGTAGCTGCCCCCCCCAGTGTTGGTTATATTAGGTAGCTGCCCCCCAGTGTAGGTTAGATAGGTAGCTGCCCCCCAGTGTAGGTTAGATAGGTAGCTGCCCCCCAGCGTAGGTTAGATTAGGTAGGTGCCCCCCAGTGTAGGTTAGATAGGTAGCTGCCCCCCAGCGTAGGTTAGATTAGGTAGCTGCCCCCAGTATAGGTTAGATAGGTAGATGCCCCCCAGCGTAGGTTAGATTAGGTAGCTGCCCCCAGTATAGGTTAGATAGGTAGCTGCCCCCCAGTGTAGGTTAGATTAGGTAGCTGCCCCCAGTATAGGTTAGATAGGTAGCTGCCCCCCAGTGTAGGTTAGATTAGGTAGGTGCCCCCCAGTGTAGGTTAGATAGGTAGGTGCCCCCCAGCGTAGGTTAGATTAGCAGCTGCCCCCCAGCGTAGGTTAGATTAGGTAGGTGCCCCCAGAATAGGTTAGATAGGTAGATGCCCCCAATAATGGAGGGGGGAGCCGCGGGGAGGGCAGCCCGACCTCTCCCTCCCTCTCCTCTCCCGGGCGCCCTCCGTGCTCCCCCCTCAGATGCAGAGTCCGTGAGCAGCAGGGAAGCGCTGTTTACAACTCACCGGCTGCCTGGCTCCAAGCGCTGCTCTCTCGCCGCTGGTCTCCTCTCTCTCTCTGTATACGTACTGATACACGCTGCTTCCTGTAGCCGGAAGCAGCGTGTATCAGTATGTATACAGAGAGAGGAGACCAGCGGCGAGAGAGCAGCGCTTGGAGCCAGGCAGCCGGTGAGTTGTAAACAGCGCTTCCCTGCTGCTCACGGACTCTGCATCTGAGGGGGGAGCACGGAGGGCGCCCGGGAGAGGAGAGGGAGGGAGAGGTCGGGCTGCCCTCCCCGCGGGTCCGGCTCCCCCCTCCATTATAGCGCCCCCCTCCCAACAGCGCCCCGGGCGGCGGCACGCTCCGCACGGGGCAAGAAACGGGGCTGTAGCTAGTGGTGCCCTCGACAAAAGGGAGATCTTGTCAGTGGAATGCAGAGAGCAGGGTGAGTAGCCTCTCATTTACCCTCTGCTCAGGACTCTGGATAGGGAAGCAGGGAGAGAGGCACTAGAAGAGAGGAGTGAGCCACGTTTCCATCATCAGGCGCCCGTAGGCATGTGTCTACAGTGCTTTATGGTAAATCCAGCCCTGCTTGGTGCCCTTTACGGCTTTGGGGCACATGATCTAACAAGGGTCTTAAAACAAGTGTGGCCATCATGATCTTCACACCCATAACAAAACACTATCGCATTGTTAGGGGGTGTGGTTATAGATAATGGCAGTCGGTGCTGTTTGTTTTTTTATGTCTGCCAGCTGTAAACATGATTATGACTGATTGTGTATCAAACAACATGAACAAATTACATGGCCAATATCAATCATTTCTTGATCTCTCTTCTATTTTTTTAACTTTTCACTTTGCAGTGAATTGATTTATTGTTTCCCCTTTTCGCTAAAGTTCCTCTTTAAAGGGTGCGTTGCATGAAATCATCTCTAGTTTTTCTGTTTCCGATAAAGATCTATATATTTTGAATCCTTCAATCCGCTTGATTTAACTTTACCAAACAGTTTTGTTAGTTTCCTTCTACAAGATAATTGGGAGGTGGGCCAGTGGAAAACTAAATCACAGCTTGTCCCCCGTTACTGAGCGGAATACGGCTCCTAAAATAGAACAAGTGCGTTTGAATGCACCTCGCAGGAGCGTCTGAGATCTCTATTATTTAACTAGTGACATAAAGACAGAGGGACACACTGCTAATAATTTATAGAGCAGGTGTTAGCGCCACGTTCACTCATTATTACAGGAAAATGTTTTGTTACTACATGCAGGGAAGTCATTACATAAGACATTCATGATGCATTGTAGATTAAAGATGTGCTGAGCCTGATACACACTCCGGAACCTGAGAAAGGAAAGTTCATGCTTGTGTAAGCTTGGAACTTCTGCTCACAGAGACCCAATCACTAGGGATGGTCGGAAATGCCAATTTCTGATTCCGCGGTAAATCTGCATTCCGCCATTGCCAATTACCGCTACTGCTACCGATTCCGCTTTCCGCTACCAATTTCCGCATCGCATCGCGGAAATTTCTCCCGACTTTAACATCAATTTTCTCAAAAACTATAAGGTCTTTTTGAAAACTTTTTTAGCATCTTGTTCACAAGATTCAGTTTAATAAACCCTGAAAATTTGATGTTTCTAGGACTTACAGGAGCTTTGCTATTAACCGCTAAAGTTGGCGGATTTTTACTGTAATGTAAAATGCATAAAATCTGCATTATCCCAGAGTAAAATGTGCCATACATTAATTTTCTCCTATGTTGCTTTTACTGTACTTACAGTGGGTAGTAGAAAGCTGACAGAACTGACAGGTTTTGTACTAGCCCTTCTCCTCATGGGGGATTTTCAGGGGTTCTTCATTTTCTAACTCACTTAGTGAACGTCAGTCGCTCAATCCAACTGCCAGAATAAAGTGCAAAAAGTGCATATGTACCGTATGTGTGTGTATGTATGTGTGTGTGAGTGTGTGTGTGGGTGGGGGGGGGGGGGGGGGGAGGGTGTTAGTGTGGCCTGAATATTTGTATGATCCTTTTCAGGGAGTGCTTTAATAAACAATAAATGAAATACTGAGAATCACCCATGAGATTGACTAGTCAGAAACCTGTCAGTTCTGGCAGATTTCTACTAACTACTGTAAATGAATGCAATATAGGAGAAAAGTATATACAGTAGCTCATTTTACTCTGGAAGAAACACGCTACTTATATGTATGCGTTTACATACAGTGGGTTGCAAAAGTATTCGGCCCCCTTGAAGTTTTCCACATTTTGTCACATTACTGCCACAAACATGCATCAATTTTATTGGAATTCCATGTGAAAGACCAATACAAAGTGGTGTACATGTGAGAAGTGGAACGAAAATCATACATCATTCCAAACATTTTTTACAAATAAATAACTGCAAAGTGGGGTGTGCGTAATTATTCGGCCCCCTGAGTCAATACTTTGTAGAACCACCTTTTGCTGCAATTACAGCTGCCAGTCTTTTAGGGTATGTCTCTACCAGCTTTGCACATCTAGAGACTGAAATATTTGCCCATTCTTCTTTGCAAAACAGCTCCAGCTCAGTCAGATTAGATGGACAGCATTTGTGAACAGCAGTTTTCAGATCTTGCCACAGATTCTCGATTGGATTTAGATCTGGACTTTGACTGGGCCATTCTAACACATAGATATGTTTTGTTTTAAACCATTCCATTGTTGCCCTGGCTTTATGTTTAGGGTCATTGTCCTGCTGGAAGGTGAACCTCCACCCCAGTCTCAAGTCTTTTGCAGTCTCCAAGAGGTTTTCTTCCAAGTTTGCCCTGTATTTGGCTCCATCCATCTTCCCATCAACTCTGATTAGCTTCCCTGTCCCTGCTGAAGAGCTGCACCCCCCGAGCATGATGCTGCCACCACCATATTTGACAGTGGGGATGGTGTGTTCAGAGTGATGTGCAGTGTTAGTTTTCTGCCACACATAGCGTTTTGCATTTTGGCCAAAAAGATCCATTTTGGTCTCATCTGACCAGAGCACCTTCTTCCACATGGTTGCTGCGTCCCCCACATGGCTTGTGGCAAACTGCAAACGGGACTTCTTATGCTTTCTGTTAACAATGCCTTTCTTCTTGCCACTCTTCCATAAAGGCCAACTTTGTACAGTGCATGACTAATAGTTGTCCTATGGACAGAGTCTCCACCTGAGCTGTAGATCTCTGCAGCTCATCCAGAGTCACCATAGGCCTCTTGACTGCATTTCTGATCAGCGCTCTCCTTGTTCGGCCTGCGAGTTAAGGTGGATGGCCTTATCTTGGTAGGTTTACAGTTGTGCCATACTCCTTCCATTTCTGAATGATCGCTTGAACAGTGCTCCTTGGGATGTTCAAGGCTTTGTAAATCTTTTTGTAGCCTAAGCCTGCTTTAAATTTCTCAATAACTTGATCCCTGGCCTGTCTTGGACCTGTCTTGCGTGTTCTTTGGACTTCGCAGTGTTGTTGCACCCAATATTCTCTTAGACAACCTCTGAGGCCCCCACAGAGCAGCTGTATTTGTACTGACATTAGATTACACACAGGTGCACTCTATGTAGTCATTAGCACTCATCAGGCAATGTCTATACGCAAATTACTGCACTCAGATCAAAGGGGGCCGAATAATTATGCACACACCACTTTGCAGTTATTTATTTGTAAAAAATGTTTGGAATCATGTATGATTTTCGTTCCACTTCTCACGTGTACACCACTTTGTATTGGTCTTTCATGTGGAATTCCAATAAAATTGATTCATGTTTGTGGCAGTAATATGACAAAATTTGGAAAACTTCAAGGGGGCTGAATACTTTTGCAACCCACTGTATATTTTAAATTTAACATTTTTTTTTCTTTTTTAGTGGTCTGTTAAAGCTTTATGGCTTTAAAAATGCTGCAGAACCTTCAACTGAGATTTGGAGAAAGTGTGGAGTCTCCTCCATTGACTTTCATTAACTGGTGATCCCAGAGCATCGCTGAAACGGCTCCTGTGGGTGTCCAGTTATTTTATTGTATTCGCCTCCTCATAGCACGCTTGAAAGAAACTCAAGTGGTAACAAAGCATACAACGAAAATCAACTGAATCACATAATCATGGGATAGAAACAATGAAAACTACTGTATTTTTTGGACTATTAGACTGACTTTTTCTCTCCCAAAAGTTAGGGGAAAAGTCACTGCGTCCTATAATCCAAATGCAGGGGGTTCCTGACTTATGAACGCCTGCCAATACGAACCTCCAACCTGCCGCAATGTCATGGACTCCCTGTACTGTGCCCATGCAGAGGAGGACACAGGGAAAATCGGAGGACACAGGGGGACACAAAGGGGCACAGAGGAGGACACAAGTATGACAGAGGTGGACACATGGGTGACACAGGAGGACACAAGAGGGACAGAGTAGGACACAAGGAGACACAAGAGGTACAAGGGGGCATAAGGTACAAAAGGGGCATAATCCACAAGACGCCCCTTCACCATGGATGCACCAGGTTTAGTATATATATTTTTTTTCCCCTGGTTTTTGTCCTCTTAACCTAGGTGCATCCTATGGTCAGGAGGGTCTTATAGTCCGATAAATATGATACATTTTTAAATGTATATGTAAAGTGAAGTAAGAGCTGAGCTCCTGAACAAGCCTGTTGGGCAGCGCAGTCATCCAACAGGACCAACAGGGAGAGATGAAGAGTAAAAGGTGGGTGGCTTACTCTTGACACCAGGGCACTTCTTTTTAAGACTGGCAACAGGACAGATGTGGATATTATTTTCCAGTACAATATTCAGTTTTGATTGAAAGTGATGCAATGATGTGTACTGTACAATCATCATTTAGTCTGATGATATTGCTCAGAGTCACTTTAATAAAAATATCGGTCATTTAAATTACCAAAATTTTACTATAGACAAACCTGCTGCCCATTCTCACTTTAACCCTTCCCTTAGTGCCCAAAACAACCCCCACCTAATGTCTCATGCCTGAAATGAATCCCTTGTCCTAGTACATAAAACAAACCACCCTACCTGATGCCTAAGCCTTTCCCAATGCCTAAAACAATTCCCCAACCCCCCCACCCCACGCCCAAACCTACTGCCCAAAACAGAATTAGCCAGGGTTAAATAGTAAAATATCTGTAATTTTACCAATATTCTACTAGTGGCTTCTCCCACTGCCCAAACTAACACGGTACCCTTTTTATACGTATGCGGTTGGAACATTGGAAAAAACTCTCCACCACAAAAACTTCTTATTAGGTCACCTAAAAATATTTTTAAAGAACAGAAAACACATTTTGAATTGTGTTACATTTTTATAATAAAAAAAGTTATTACTAGTTAAATTAATAGCGTGCCAAGATGCAGATCTTGCTCTGGTCCTGAAGGTAGGAATTATACCCAATGACTACTATTTAAAAAGTGATATTACCATGGATACGGGGTAAAAAGTCCCAGAAGTGTTGCGGAGTCATTGTCACATGGTAGGGGAGAAAGCGACTCCTGTGCCCTTGCATGTTCAGTTAATAGGTTAAGGACGATAGTAATGGGATTAAAATAATTTCTGTCTCCTCCAATGTGAGAAGACAGAGGAGAGAAAATTTCTCAGTCAAACTGTCAAAACTGCTTTGGGTTGACAGACAAGCATGGGTGGATATTTGCAGTCTAGCTTGCACGACGCTGTTTTTATGCTCTATAATTAGAACACGGAACTGTCAGGCACAGGAAAAAAAATGAAAAATAACATTCCAAAATTGGCTACAATTTTCATATCACTCATAATAAAAATAACAATTTAATATACTGACGAGAGGATTCCTTTAGAAGCAAAGGAGGTATGACTTTAATTTATTATCAGAGGACTCCAGTCTAATTAAAACCCAGGATGGTATTTGAAAGTAATGATTCTAATCATTAAAGCCGAAACAAACTCAAATTGAAAAAGCAGCTTAGCATATAGTAAAGTCAGAATCATGGCAATATTCAAAGAACTAAGTTTTAAAAGTGCATAGTTACTACGATCACAGTCAAACATGCTTTTTGCAGTCACGGTGCAGGCATGAACAAGGGGGCGCAAGGAAAAATTAAAGTTATTAAATTTATTGTTAATATCTACCGATATTCTTTGTTTTTAACTTGTAAATAGTAGTAGTATCATGCGGTGGAGCACTCCTCAATAGCTGTAGGTATCGATGTGTAGAGATGTCGCGAACGGTTCGCCTGCGAACGGTTCCAGGCGAACTTTGGGGGTTCGCATTCGCCTACATCAGGCGAACTTTTGCAGAAGTTCGATTCACCCCATAATGCTCTATTGAGCAAAACTTTGACCCTCCATATCACTGTCAGCAGACACGATATTGCCAAACACATTGGTCTCAGTGCTGTAAGCCCGCCCACCCTCCCTCCTTCAAGCAAGGTCCTTATACCATTTGACTCAGTTGTCTGCCTACACTAACTAGTTATGGGACAACTGCTACAGAGATTGTAATTAGCCTCTTGTGGGCCACCTCCCCTTCTACCTATTCCCTCCTCCCTCCTACCGGAGGGAGGAGGGTCTCATCTGCCAGGGAATTATCCTATTTCAAAAACCAGTATACATCATACCATGGCTGGGAATCGAACTCAGATCTCACTGTGTGGTGGGCAAGCACACTAACCACTGTACCACTACAGTAGTAACTGAAGCTGGCCTAAAATTTACCATTTATGCTCAATGCAATAGAAACATTAGGTTGCTTAAAGGGAACCTTAACTGAGAGTGATATGGATGTTTCCTGTAAACAATACCAGTTGCCTGGCAGTCCAGCTGATCTTTGTGACTGCAATAGTGGCTGAATCACACCCTGAAACAAGCATGCAGCTAATCCAGTCTGACTTCAGTCAGAGCACCTGATCTGCATGCTTGTTCAGGGGCTGTGGCTAAAAGTATTAGAGACACAGGATCAGCAGGCGATTCAGGCAACTGGTAGGGAGGGAGGGAGGGTGGGTCCTCCAGCAGTGATGTGTATTTCACTCAATCAGGTGTGCCTCCAGGTATTAGAGCTCTTGAAACATGTTTTCTAACATTTTTCCAGCCAGTAGAATTTTTTAAAATTTTCAAAGTTCGCCTCCCCATTGAAGTCTATTGCGGTTCGCGAACTTTTTCGCGAACCGAACCTTTCGCGGAGGTTCGCGAACCTAAAATCGGAGGTTTGCGACATCTCTATCGATGTGCCCGGTCAGTCTGCCAGCACTGCAGACTCTTCATCAAGCGTATAGACAACAACCGGTACCATCTGTATTATTAATACTACAAATGGTGCCAGTTGTTGTCTATAACTTGTAAATAGTATAAATTATTGTAATAAAATATTGGTATACATTAACAATATTTTACTACAACTTGGCCTAACCCTTCTCTCACAAGAACCCTACCCCCTCCGACGCCTAACCCTAAAACCACCCTTTCCTGATGCAAAACCCTAAAATCCCCTTCCTGGCGCCTAGCCCGAAATCCCTCCTTCCTGATGCCTAACACTAAAACGACCCTTTGTGAATCTAAACCCTAAAACCCCCCGTCCTTACGCCTAACCCCAACCCCCCTCCCCCTTCCTGACGTCTAACCCTGAAACCCCCCTCACTGACGTCTAGCCCTAACCCCCCCCCCTTCCTGACACCTGCCTTTAAAACCCCCCTTCCTTACGACTAACCCTAAAACCCCCCTTCCTGACGACTAACCCTGAAATCACCCTTCCTGACGCCTAACCCTAAAACCCCATTTCCTAGCCCCTAACCTTAAAACCCCCCTTCCTGACGCCTAACCCTAAAATCCCCCTTCCTGTCGCCTAACCATAAAACCCCGTTTTTGACACCTAACCCTAAAACCCCTCTTCCTAACCTTATAATGTTCAAAATGAAAAATTTCAAAACAATAATTTTCAAAAATGAATAATTTGTAAATACAAAATATTAAAAATGTCAAAACGATAACGTTCTAATTTTAAAAACAAAATTTCCTGCTTCCTTCACAGTCCCCTGCTGGTGGAATTCTTTTTGCCTCTCTCTGGTAGGCTGGGTATTTTGGGTATCACTGAGCCAGAATCATTTCTGACCATTCCAGTGACCCAAACAACAGCCAGTCCCTGTAACAACAAGTGAAGCCATAATGTCCCCCATGACAAGAGAAACTATAACATCATAGTGAAGCTATGTCCAGAGCAGTGTTGTCAACTTATCTCTTTAAAGTGAACTTTATGGGCCATGTGACATGATGAGATAGACATCGGCATGTACAGTGACAAGCATACATATGTCTATAGTGTGTACCTTTTCTTCTTTCTCTGCCTGAAAGAGTTCATATTCAGTTATACACCTAACAGTTTCTCTCCAGTCAGAAACCAGTCGGACTAAAGCATGACCCTCACTAATAAGGTATTACAGCTATTAAATACTCTACTGGCAGACAACTGGGCTTCAGAGTGCAGGTGATAGATAAAAAGGTTAATAGTTCATATACATTAGCTCCATGACACACAGGACAGATGTTGTCATTGAGCAGAGAAAACAAAAATATATATTTTTTTGTTTTTAAACATAACATAAAACTGTGGGATACCTAAAAGTCATTTTTAGGAGTAGAATGATAGATAACATTTTTAACTCACCTCACATCAGTTTATTTTGACTTGGTTTACTTTACTTAATGACACATATGAATTATACAGGTCTTGAGGCTAGTTGGTTTACACACTGTTTATGGTTAAATAGCCTCAGAGTAAATTAGATGTGTCAATATTTAACCACTTTACCCCCCGCGGTATTTCTCCGTCCCTTTCCCCCCCCCTAAAAAACCAAGGAATGGAGAAATCCGTACCTCCCGCGCTTCTGCCGCTGTCCACGCTCCCGCCGCTCATGCGCGCGCTCCCGCTGCTCGTGCACACCGCCGCCTGCTCGACCGGAGATCAATGAACGGGAAAATCCATTCCCGTTCGTTGATCTAAGCCCCCGCAATGATCTGCTGCTTCTATGAGAAACAGCGCGATCATTGTGAATTTCCCAGCCTCGTACTGCTTCCTGTAAGCGTCCTTCCGGACGCTAACAGGTCGCATGACAACAAACTCACTGTGGCCATCTTGTGGCCAAATAGTAAAACTACACCCTAAAGCATTTTACATATACAAATACATTAGTTTTACACAATAAATTAACTCATTACCCCCCACGCTCCCCAATTTTTATTTTTTTTTGTAATAAAAAAATAAAATAAAAATACAATAAAAAAAACATAAATAGTTACCTTAGGGGCTGAACTTTTTAAATATTTATGTCAAGAGGGTATAACACTGTTACTTTATAAACTACGGGCTTGTAATTAGGGATGCATGCAAAACTGAAAAAATGCACCTTTATTTCCAAATAAAATATTGGCACCAAACATTGTGATAGGGACATAATTTAAACGGTTTTATCACCGGGACAAATGTGCAAATACATTTCATGGGTTTTAATGACAGTAGCATGCATTATTTAAAAACTTTAATAGCCGAAAACTGAAAAATAATAATTTTTTCCCACATTTTTTCCTATTTTCCCATTAAAACACATTTAGAATAAAATAATTCTTGGCATAATGTCCCACCTAAAGAAAGCCTAATTGGTGGCGGAAAAAACAAGATATAGTTCATTTCATTGCGACAAGTAATAATAAAGTTATAGACGAATGAATGGAAGGAGCGCTGAAAGGTGAAAATTGCTCTGGTGTTCAAGGGGTAAAACCCCTCAGTGGTGAAGTGGTTAAAGGGATGATTTGGCAACACAGGTCCAGAGTGGTGGAGGAGCCATAGGAGGGATCAAAAGGACGGGAATGGTGGCATTGCCAGCTGGGGGAACCAGTGTCATTGGAACCGGTGATGGGGGAAGGAAAACTCACACCAATATTACCCCACATCCTTTTATCACCTGCCCTTACTCGATATCTTTTGGGGGAGTAAAAGCCCCTCAGTTTATAGTTGAGTCAGTTAATCTTACCCATATTCTCAGATAAAATTGGGATGGGAGGGCTTCTCAGTTTCCACTTGAATAAGCCCATCTTTACAGTGATGTAGTACAGCAATTTATAAAAATGTTAAAGAGGAACTGTAGTGAAAACAACATAATGAATAAAATTGCTTATTGTTTACAATATTCATGTATATATTATTTTGTCAGTGCGAAATCTTTCTTCTCCCTGATTTACATTCTGAAATGTACAGTATAACTGGTGGTGAAATGTTTAGTTCTGCCAGGTGATCTGAACGGAATGTTTGTTACTGAGAGTTTTTATACACAGGAGGAGATACTGCTTGCTTGGCATTTGGAAAAAGCCATTATTTCCCACAAAGAAATGAGGTCCACAGACAGGAAACAGTCAGGACCATGGTCATGACATCACAGTGTGGGTGTGGTTTCACCACAATATCAGCCATACCGAGCCCCCTGATGATCTGTTCGAGAAAAGGTAAAGATTTCTCATGGGAAAGGGGGTATCAGCTACTGATTAGAATGAAGTTCAATCCTTGGTTACAGTTCCTCTTTCTCCGCAGAAAAGTTTGACTCTCCAAAATAAATGTTTTTTATGAGTTTAAAGAGAAGAGTCGTCTCTGCATATGAGAGCGCGGGGTGATGCTGCACTTACACTTTCATTACTGTAATAAAGAAGCAGCCAGTGATTTCACATTACAGTGCAGCCTGCAGTTCAACTTTATAGAGAATCTGTAGCATTTTCAGTTTTTGCTTCACTTAATATATAAGTGAGCATCCCCAGCTTAGCATAAATCATTTAAAATAAATGATTAATTAATGTTTTTAAAGCCTTGCATAGCTTGCCATCCTATATTCACACATGGGCGGCTATAGATACTCATTATAAGCCTTGTAGTGGAGTGTTAATACTTAATTGGACTATCCTCACAACAGGGATCTATTATGGATGGGTGGAAATGCCGATTCCCTGGAAATTCAGAAAATGCTGATTACCGATTGCACAGTAATCCCAATTTCCAATGCCAATTACTGATCTCCGTGGAAAGGGGTCTTTTGTCATCTTTGTCAATCAAGTTATGTAATTCAGAAAAAAAAGAAAAGTTGTTTTGTTGAATCTGTCATTTTTTGTGGATCTCCGCTATTATGCGGACATCCTTGATACACTACCAAAATCTCTGATTGAAAGCATTGGGCCAATCATAGGCTGTAGAATTTTTCCATAGAAATTTGAATACCAATTTTAGACTCAGTAAAAATCGCTAGTATTCGAGTCTTGGGATAGGTCCAAAATTTCCATGGTATTCCGGTTTCCGAGGTAAACCTACACATTCTTGGATTGGTCCAATACTACCAGGTATTTCCGAGTCCTGTGATTGGCCTAAAATTTTCAATTTTAGGCCAATCACAACATTCCAAATTCGTAAAAACTCAGTCAGTAGTATTGGACCAATCAGAGAATGTGGTAGTTTACCATGGAAATATGAATACCATGGAAGTTTTTGACCAACCACAAGACTCGGATACTACAGTGTTTTACCGAGTCTTGTGCTTGGTCTAAAATTTCTGTTGTATTCTGATTTCCATGGAAAAATTCTGCATCCAGTGACTGGTCCAATGATTCTGAGCTCAGTGATTGGGCTAAAATGTCCGAGTTGTGGTAATGTGCTCCAACACTATGGATTTCCCTAACTTCCCCCTCCATCAACATCTTCAAGAAGGCCCTCAAAACTCCCCCTTTCACTCTGGCCTACTACCCCTCACAAGTGCTCTAAACCCACAGCTGAACTCTGGTCCCCTGCCTTTAGTGCCCCTCCCTATCCCTCCAGATTGTAAGCCTTCGAGCAGGGTCCTCCTCCTTATGTCTCCTACCTGTTCATGCACCTCCATCACCGTACACCCATCCCTGTGAATCTGAGTGAACCTAACTTGCCTAATCTTCATGCTCCCATCCAGTGACTAAGCATTACCTTGTACTCATACTGTGCTGCGTGATCTGTTTTTTCTTGTATTCCTGTATTGTCATATTGCTGTATGTCACCCCTAAATATTGTCTGTAACCTAAACTAATGTCCAGTGCTGCGTAATATGTTGGCGCTTTATAAATACAATAAATAAATAATAAATAATGTGATATTTTTGTGGAATACCGATTTCCAAGACCAATTTGCAATTACCACTGCGGTAAACAGATTTCCAATCAGAAACTTGAAAATCAAAATTTTCTAATCATCTTCACTATCTGTCATCCTGGGGCAGAGCAGTATCATCCACCAGGCAACCTAGGCAAGTGCTTGGGGCAAGGGCCGGCCTTTGCTCTGAGCGACCTGTGCGGTCGCTCAGGACGCCATGCTCTCAAGGGCGCATGCGCCCTGTTGCCCCTTGCCGCCCCGCTGTCTCCCTGTGTCCTCTCCGTCTATATTTAGAGCAGGACTACAAAAAAATGGCCGCCGATGTCCACAAATGCAGACAAACGGCAGCCATTTTCTTGTAGCCTGCTCTAACTACAGATGGAGCGGAGTCGGGGAGAGAAGAGTGACGTCGGCGCTGGAGCTGGATGTCAGGTGAGTCCGTCTCTGCCCGGCCCGCTGCCACATAAAGGGGGAGGTTGCCTGGGGCAAACTACCTACACTGGTGGCAAACTACCTACACTGGGGGAAAACTACCTACACTGGGGGCAAACTACCTACACTGGGGGAAAACTACCTACACTGGGGGCAAACTACCTACACTGGTGGCAAACTACCTACACTGGTGGCAAACTACCTACACTGGTGGCAAACTACCTACAATGAGGGCAAACTACCTACACTGGGGGCAAACTACCTACACTGGGAGCAAACTACTTTACACTGGGGGCAAACTACCTACACTGGGGGCAAACTACCTACACTGGGGGCATACTACCTACACTGGGGGGCAAACTACCTACACTGGGGGCATACTGGGGGCATACTACCTACACTGGGGGCATACTACCTACACTGGGGGCAAACTACCTACACTGGGGGCATACTACCTACACTGGGGGCATACTACCTACACTGGGGGCAAACTACCTACACTGGGGGAAAACTACCTACACTGGGGGAATACTACCTACACTGGGGGCATACTGAGGCAAACTACCTACACTGGGGGCATACTGGGGCATACTACCTACACTGGGGCATACTACCTACACTGGGGGCATACTGGGGCATACTACCTACACTGGGGGCATACTACCTATACTGGGGCAAACTACCTACACTGGGGGCATACTACCTACACTGGGGGCATACTACCTATACTGGGGGCATACTACCTACACTGGGGGCATACTACCTACACTGGGGGCATAATGGGTCAAACTACCTACACTGGGGGCATACTACCTACACTGGGGACATACTACCTCCACTGGGGGCATACTACCTACACTGGGGGCATACTACCTACACTGGGGGCATACTGGGGCATACTACCTACACTGCCGGCATACTACCTACACTGGGGGCAACCATGCTACTACACTGGGGGAAACTGTACTAGCTACACTGAGGGCAGCTATGCTACCTATATGGTGCAACTATACCACCTACACTGGGGACAACTATGCTACCTATATGGGGACAACTATGCTACTTATGGGGGTGGGCAACAAAATCCGGTTTAGCTCAGGGCACTGTGAAACCTAAGGCCGGCCCTGCTTGGGGCCTATTGGGTGTCAGGGGGCCCACCTCCCACCTTCTCTGCTCTCTCTTTACTTCAGCTTACCAAATGGACCACAAGGGTGTCCCAAATGTACTGCTTTGCCTAGGGCCCCCATTACATCTTAAATCATCTCTGCCCTGGGGCTTTCATATCTATGGAGAAAATATACTGATGATATTGCAGGAATTTGTGTTTCATAATATATATATTATATATGTATTCATACAAATATTTTTCAATTTGAGTGTTTTATTAAGGCCTCGTTCACATCATTTAGCGCAGATGGCTGTGCGATCGGAACGCAACGCGTCCAATCGCACGCCATCTGCGCTCCTATGCGCTGCGCTGCAGATCCCATTCATTACAATGAATGGGATCTGCGCTGCGATTCCCAAAAATGCGTGCAGCACGCGATAGCGCAATCGCGCTGCCACGCAGCGCATATGATGGGAACGGTAGAAGGGCTGTCTATGCCCTTCTACCGTTCTTGCGTGTCGCACACTATACGCGCTACCAAAATGCGCACGGCAGCGCGTATAGTCTGAACGAGGCCTAAAAAAAAGTTTCATGCGTCACTCATTTATAATAACATTCCATTGACTGAATATATAGAAAAAAGCCGGAAAAATTAGCAAGAGTAAACATAATTCATCTACTAAAAGTAAAGCGTTCTAATTCATATACTGTCCCTTTTTACCTGTTATTTGACTGCTGGAATGAATCAGTGCTGAGCTGGAGTTTATAGCAGAGTGTGTGACAAGGAATATGGAGATCAGCTGCTTAGCTGCAGAGGTGTGAGCTGCAGTGATGTGAGCTGCAGAGGTGTTAGCTGCAGAGATGTGAGCTGCAAAGATGTGAGCTGCAGAGGTGTGAGGTGCAGAGATGTGAGCTGCAGAGGTGTGAGCTGCAGAGGTGTGAGCTGCAGAGGTGTGAGCTGCCGTGATGTGAGCTGCAAAAATGTGAGCTGCAGAGGTGTGAGGTGCAGAGATGTGAGCTGCAGAGGTGTGAGCTGCAGAGGTGTGAGCTGCAAGGGTGTGAGCTGCAGAGGTATGAGCTGCAGAGGTTTTAGCTGCAGAGGTGTTAGCTGCAGAGGTGTGAGCTGCAGAGGTGTGAGCTGCAGTGATGTGAGCTGCAGTGATGTGAGCTGCAGAGGTGTGAGCTGCAGAGGTGTGAGCTGCAGAGATGTGAGCTGCAGAGGTGTGAGCTGCAGAGGTGTTAGCTGCAGAGATGTGAGCTGCAGAGGCGTGAGCTGCAGAGGTGTGAGCTGCAGAGGTATGAGCTGCAGAGGTTTTAGCTGCAGAGGTGTGAACTGCAGAGGTGTGAGCTGCAGAGGTGTTAGCTGCAGAGGTGTGAGCTGCAGAGGTGTGAGCTGCAGAGGTGTGAGCTGTAGCCTCCAGCCTGTTCATATTCAGGTGTGCTTCATGTTACTGCTGCTCTCTGGCGTATACCGCATAAGAAGAATAACCCTACTGATTCAGCAGCAAATGAATGTAATGTTAAATTGTAGCTCGTTATTGGGTGATGCACAGTATATGACTCTACTGAATCAATATTTGCCCGTCTTGGTAATATATGAATAAGGCAAATGTATTTTACCTTTCTCTTTACATAAGTCAGGGCTGTCATAACATTGTAGTGCCGCCGGTGTAACGTAGCGACTAATTTGTGTAAGTTATGGAACTCTCTGCACATTCACAATAGGGATGAGCTGCCCCGGTGCCCCCGTGAGTCTCAGCTGGATGGGGCCAGATGGCCTGTCCCAATCAATAGACATGGTTGGCCTGATTGTTAACATTAACATGATTAGGACAACAGGTCGGCTTTATGAGTTCACTGATCAGCCTATTGAAAAGACTATTTTAATAGAGCGGATAAAGATAAAAGAGAGGTTTAAGCAGACCTGTGAGATATAGAAATAAAAATATACATACTTACCTCAGTAGAGAGAAGCCTATGGGTCCTCCGGATATTTTGCTACAAACTCTTCCCGACCACCGATTCAGTGCTGAGAACCTCAACTACGCTCCAGTACATGGACGAGCGCGGCCGAACGGTGCAGGAGCCAATGACTCGTACCTGTGCAGTAGCAAGGAGCCGCCACTCGGGCTAGGCGGAGCCCATTTACCTTTATGCTACTACTACTCGTACCTGTGCAGTAGCAAGGAGCCGCCACTCGGGCTAGGCGGAGCCCATTTACCTTTATGCTACTACTCATGCATGAGCCATCTGTGCCTGTGCAGTGTGGCCTAGTCCCATCAACAAGCCCTTGCACTGGGATGGTTAGGAGGATGAGGAAACATCTGGATTATCCAGAGACCTTCTATTACTAAGGAATCATGTATTGTTTTAATTGGGCACTGGAATAACCCAATATGAGTAAAGTATCGGCTTACCCAGCACCTATCCTAACCTTAATCCTCCGGCTAAGGTGCCCAACCTTAAGACCCTTACCCCCCCCCCCCCCCCGAGGGAACTACCCTTAACATACACCCCCCTACCCTGAGGTACCTAATCTCAACCTCCCCTACCTAGTGCCTAACCTGAAAGTGTTTTTCTATTTTTGTGGTAGTAGATTTTATTCTGTAAATAATCTTTTAGAGCAGAAATGAAATGCTGAGTTTCATACCGTAACCGCCCCTTATGCTGCCTAACCATAAATCGTTTTGGGCTCCGAAATTACCGATAGTAGTAACCGATCATTTAATTTCCACTGCTACCATTAAATTCTATGTAGTAGCCTATTTGCTACTACTCGCATTGGGTGCCCGATTGCCTATCATTAACATTGACGGTAACCACACCCAAAAGACGTGATCCGCTGCTTAGGTGTACTTTTTTTCTTTTTTTCACTACCAGTACACTTTAAAGAGGAACTTAAATGACTATAGCCTGATGAATAAAATTGTTTATTTTTCACAATGTTATGTTACTTTATAAATGATTTAGTTAATGTTGGCACACTGTAAAATCCTTCCTTTCTCTGATTCATATTCTTAAAGTTATCGCATCACTCAACTTTTGTCCCAAGTATCAGCATTGTCAGTCAGGTCAGAACTCGAAGGATTTGTCTGTCTGTTTGGATTATTTGAAGAAGAGTATGGAACTAAATCCCAGCGTATACTCTTGAGAGAGACGTTATCTATGGCCAAGAAAGTTATTGTTCTTCATTGGATGGCTCTGTCTCCTCCACAGGCCTTGCAATACTTGCATCTAATTAATGGTAATCCTATGCCTTTCCATAAGCTTATATATACGCACAGAGAATACCCAGAAGCGTAACGACTGGGAGCAGCTCCTGCGACTGCAGGGGGGCCCTGAGCTGTAAGAGGGCTCCAACTACTACTTCACTCCCTCCGTTAAAGGGGTTCATCTCTCAGGTGTTCTTATGGCTACAGTTGTTATGGGTGTGTGGCCACACTTGTTTTATGACCCTTGAAAAATGGGGCCCAAGGCTGTGAGGGTCACCAGGGATAGGCAAGGCTAAGGGTGTGAAGTGCTAGCAAGGTGCAACACTGAGGAATGTTTGTTTGGCGTGTGTTCCGAAGTGAACTGGAACTTCACCTGGTCTTCCAGAATGCTCTGGGAGGAGAAGTCCTCATAACTAAACAACCTAGGCTAAACATCACTGGGAGGGTGGGGTTACGTACCAATATACAGCTATAGATTTGTAGCTATAGAAAGTGTTTCTGATGCTGAAACCAAGATAATTAACCTCCTTGGCGGTTATCACGAGTCAGGCTCAGGGGCGGTAACCCCGAGCATGACTCGTTGTAGCCGCCGGCAGGACCGTGCAGAGCATAGTGCACAGCGGGTGTTTTCACTCACCTTCCGGGGATCCAGACACCACTAGCCATTCTCCTTCCTGTCCTACGAGTCTCTAGATCCCTCGAGTGAGATCACTGTTTGTCGTCATGATGAACGATGGCGACCTCACTACAGGTTTACAGCGCCACCCGAAGGACGGAGGGAGAACTGCAATGCTGGATACCAGGGAGGCGAGTCTGTGCCGCGGCTGCTGCAGATCCCTTTGCGGTGTGATTTTTTTCCAGGTTTCAGGGTCTAAAAGCCTGCAAAAAAAATTGCACCACTTTTAGACCCTAAAATCCGGAAAGAATTAGACTGCCAGGGGGTTAATGTAAAGGTGATTATCCTGAATAATTATATATATTCTACTCTATATAACTACCAGGAATGCTCATTTGTATTCCACAATTGAAATTTCTGCATTTCCGATCAGAAATCCGAATTCTATGGAAATCCGATTTACCACAACTCTGTCATTTTAGCCCAAGCGCAGAGCTTTGAAACATTGTACCAATCAGAGAAGGCAACAGTTGGATTACCCCGGTAATTTTAGACCAATCACAAGATTCAATTTTTCCAATTTTTTTTGTGCGTCATTTTTTGCATTCTGATGGAAAAATGATAAATAAAATACTCCACAGAAAATCAGAAATCGTATAAACTTACATCGGAAATCAAAATTGGCGGAAATCTGAATTTCCGTGGAATCAAAAATGTGCATTTACAGCCATCCCTAATAACTATGTTCCTCTTTAATGATTCTGGTCTACTTTTGGAAGCTATCAAAAGTAAAAACGGCACGTTTATACTGCTTTACATTTCATTCAACGTACAGTCTTCCTATTGTCTCCAGATTGGCTGGACAGGGGCCACCTCACACCCAGAAGGTCAATCTTCCTGCCTGATGGCCTCCATCTGCACGTTCCAGTTACCTGCTCTCCATTGTGTTATTACCATCTATGTATAGCGAGACATTTAATAAGCTTATAAAGATTCTCTCATCTGGTGATACAATTACAACAACCATAAAACCAGCACCTTCAACATTGTCCGCCGGGCATTAAAACACCATAATCCATGATAAAAGCCTGAACAGTAAATAACCAAGTTACCAGACGGTTCATAAAAATATTATAGGCAAATGGTAATGAAAAATTAATGCATGAGCTTTCTTTGAACTTGCCACAGTCACCCGCTCAATCTGTTCCTCCTCCAGCTCGCATTCCCTCAATGAAAACAAACGTCAGACGTGATTATCTTCAGCAATAATGTTTTGTTGGCTGAAAATGATTAGCATTAGTCCTCCATAATTCATAATATTTACATAGAGGTTGGTAAAGAACTGTATGGCCAGAAAGAACCATCGGGGTCTCCAAAGATAGATGTGTTAACTTGAGAATATGAAAATAATGCAACTTTGCTCATCTGTTATCTGAACTGTCCATTCTGACCCATTACACTGGGTTCTCACCGTGCAGTTTGCCACTAATTAAAGTGATCCTGTTGGGGTTTAAAACATTTGCCAACAAACACTAGGGATGCTCATTCGGATTCCAAGGAAATGCAATTTCCGAAATTCCGTTTGGAAATTGCATTTCCGCATCGGAATGCGGAAATCAGTAATTCTAGTGCGGTAGGCGGATTTCCGCCGGAAATCGCAGAAATTTCCCCCGGAAATCGCGGAAATTCCACCCGACTTTAACATCGATTTTCTCAAAAACTAGAAGGTCTTTTTGAAAACTTTTTTTGCATCTTGTTCTTGTTCACAAGATTCAGTTTAATAAACCCTGAAAATTTGGTGTTTCTAGGACTTAAGGAGGCTTTTCTATTAACCGCTAAAGTCGGCGGATTTTTACTGTAATGTAAAATGCAGAAAATCTGCATCTGCCTATTTTCTGCATTTTACATTACAGTAAAAATCCACCGACTTTAGCAGTTAATAGCAAAGCCCCCGTAAGTCCTAGAAATACCAAATTTTCAGGGTTTATTAATCATAATCTTCTGAACAAGATGCAAAAAAAGTTTTCAAAAAGGCCTTATAGTTTTTGAGAAAATCGATGTTAAAGTCGGGCGGAATTTCCGCGATTTTGGTAGCGGAAGGCGGAATCGGTAATTTGGCAATGGCGGAATGCGGATTTACCGCGGAATCGGAAATTGGCATTCCGACCATCCCTACCAAACACAACAACTCAAGTGTAGATATCAGAGAGGCAGCCAAGAAACCATTTCTATCCTTCTGATCCTTCTTGTATTGTCAGTAAACCCCAAAAGCTTGAGCCTTGTGGACACACTTTTTATTTAAAACACCTTTAAAGGGAACCTGAAGCGTGTAAAATCATTTAAAATAAACACACAATGTACTTACAAATGAATATTACATACTTACCTTGCAAGTGTGGCTGCTCTTTCCTCCTCATTTGTCCCTCTTGCAGGACTCATATAAAGCTCTATATAAATATATGTATTTTTCTACAAAAAAATGTATTTAATTGATGCTAAGCTTTATTCTCATCCTTTAAATTGATAAATTTCTTATTTTTAAATGTTACCGTATATACTCAAATACAAGTCGACCTCGTGTATTAGTCAACTCCAATATCCATCCCTCTTAAGCTGGAATTTTTTATTGACTCAAGTATAAGTCTACCCAGCAAAGTTAATGGCTGCACTTGGGGCCCAGGAGAGGTTAATGACTGCACTGCATACATTATTGCAGCCAGTAACCCCTCCTGCCCCTTAAGTGCAGCCAATACCTCCTCCAGGCCCCCAAGTGCTGCAATTATTCACTCCCTGCCCCTTTACTTGTTCATTGTTGTTGCCAGGACTTTTAGACGTGTGTTTCCTTGGCATTTCCTTTCCTCTGAGTTTCACTTACCACAGGGTACATTTCTGTAAATAGGAATGTCACCAATAGTGCGCACATAACTCAGTGTGCTCAGTGTTGCCCCTGACTCGTGTACAAGTTGACCCCTATACTTTTATGAAGTGAATCAGTCCTAAATTTCTAGACTTATATTCGAGTATATACAGTAATATGAAGGGAAATGAACCAGGATAGAAAGGACCAGTGTGGTTTGAATTATAAAACAACACATTTTTATTATGAAATCTTTATGGTATGAGTGGACTATGTTTGTGATGGGGTGTGGTTAGGGGTGTGGCAGAGGTGTGGCTTAAGTGTCCCTCTTTCTTATCTCAATAAGTTGTGACTTATGCTGAATTCATGGATCTGCACACTTGTTCTGGGCCAGTGCCTGAGAAACTATTTGAAGGCAGAAGACCACCAAGAAAGCCAGGCAACAAGCATTTATTAGTGCACTATGGGGTTGTAGTTTTCATAAACTCTCTGTATCGCTCCCCGTTATTAGAAATCATATTGACTTTAGTTGCCTGACAAAACATTTGCTTTGTGTAAAGTCATGTCATAATGTACGCACAGCTGCCATATTTCCTCATACAAATGTGAGCCTTCTTTTTCCTGCTTTATGAAATGAAGGAAAAGTCGCTGCCAATAGACTTTCATTGACAGCAATATGCTCTCCTGGTGGCTTAGTTGGCAAGTGAATTTCCAGAAGCAGGTGTTCATCAGAGATGCAAATATATGATCTGGTAAGCTGACAGCAATCACATGAAGGTGTTTTATCATGCCAGCAGCACTAGGCAATGCTAGGCATTCTTATCAAACAACCAGGAGGGGCTCTGAACTGTGAATCAGCATTTAGAAACCATGAATCAACTGTCACCATTGTCAGAGACCTGACTACTGCCAATTGCTACTGTATATTTACACATTCAAGTTCATGCTAAAGCCCACCTAAACATGAACTGCAAAAATGCATTGATTCATTCAGCACTGCCCTATGTTACCAGAGTGCACAAGAGGCTCTGTGGTACTGCGCAGAGGGCCCTGGCGAGCAGCGAGAAGGACACAGAAAGCCCCTACAAGATCCAGAGGCTTGCCTCTTCTTAGGTAAGTTTGTCATTTTTGACTCGAGGTTTGCCTCGGGTTCACTTAAAGGAACAATATCGATGAACGTTTTTTTTTCAATTGAGATAGGAATTGTTTGGGAAGTGCTGCTAAGTACTGGTGTATACATTTGAATGCGTATTTCTTTGTCTACTGTTACCAAATTCATTTCACACTTCACTGACGCCAAAACAAACAGACTACTTAATCACACTACATCTGTTAACCCTGTGTGTGAGAAAGCTCTCACTGGCAGCTGCCTGTGTCTATGACTGAGCTGTCTGCAGAGAGCAGAGGAAATGTATCTTATGTGCAACATAAACATTTGTAATAGTGTGTGAAACCGGACACCAGAGACTTTTCATATATGGTAGCTCTGCAGTCTGATATGCATTAAAACAGTGTCATCTTGAAACAGAGATTCACCTTTGCAAATGAAACATTCCAAAATCTACACGCAGTGAATTACAGCTTTGCCTCTGATATTTAACATGAAAAGTTGGAAAATGTTTACACAGCTACTTACATTATTTGTACATTGTCATTTTAGAACACTTGGTCTGATAGTGTTCCTTCAAAGTGAAGCAAGGCCCCAATCTGATTAGCAACAATGCGTTGCCACTAATCTTCTGAGGAAGGGGGGTGGTGTGCTCACACTGCTCAGCGACAGGGGACATCAGAATACAGAGGGAAGCCTCAATTGGATCCTGAGGTTTCCCTCTGTTTAGGTAAGTATCTGGTTTTGTGTACGCAAGCTTCGGCTCGGGTACACTTTAAAGAGACTCTGAAGCCTCCAAAAAATTAGGTTTTTACTTTAAAAACCTATTTAACATAATTGCCCCTCCTAAAACGCTGCATCCCTGCAGCTGAGAACTCCATAAATCACCCCAAACTCCCTGGGGCACATCACGGGGCTCCTTCTGCATAGAGGCAGAGCTTTTGGCTGCAGCTCTGCCTCTATACGGCGCCATAAGCACGGATCACCGCCTCTCCCCGCCCCTCTAAGTCTTCCTTCACTGAGAGGGGCGGGGGAGAGGCTGCAAAGCTACAGCCCAAAACTCTGCCTCCCCCGGGCAGCAAAATCCACAACCAAGAAAGTTGGGGATTTTGCTGGGGGAGTTAGGAGTGATTTATGGAGTTTCCAGCCGCAGGGATGCAGTGTTTCAGGAGAGGCAATTACGTTAAAGAGGTTTTTAAAGTAAAAACCTCATTTTAGGAGTCTACAGAGTCCCTTTAAGGCCCCTTGCACACTTGCGTGCTGCGTTGCTCCATGGTATGCTTTCCGACACTTCTTCGCCTCGTTCATTTCTGCCTTCAATAGGAGTGCAACTGGCCTTAAAAAAATTCCTGCTGTAGTTGTGTGCATAGTTCTACAAACTCTACATTACTGTGAGAAAGCGCGGAGGAGCCGCCGCCATGAGCCAGCGGCGGGCGGCTCCTTCCGCACACGGCAGCTACTCGCACGGAGAGGCAGCCGCCTCCTCACATCATGAGGCGGCTACTTCCGTGCATCAGCCGGCAGAGAGCGGCGAAACCACCGCGCTGGATGCGGCGGTTAGCCGGCAGGTCCCCGCTGCGGAGACACCGCAGAGCGGGGCTGTGCTGGCTGGGACTCGTGGTCCCTCAAGATTCAGAGTGACGCGCGCGCGCACTCAGACAAGATTTATGACACCAGGGGAGAGTCAGCTGACCAGGCAGGTCAGCTGACCATAGCTCCACTTCCCATTGGTCCAGCAATCAGGGAGGTGCTGGGGGACACCTAATGTATATATACTGCTGGCTGTTCATTCATCTGGTGTCTGGCGTTGCGATCACATATGTGGGAGCACCCAGATCCGTAGTCAGATCCTTAAGTGTGCCGGGACCAGCTGGAGCTGTAATCCTACACTTAGATAGATTTTGATAGCTAAAGTACTAGTTTGATTGTGATTATTTGTTATGACTTCTGCCTGCCTCGACTATCCGCCTGAACTCTGATCTTGTACTTCGATATTTTCTGATACCCTGTTGCCGAACCTCGGCTCGTTCCTAGACTCTGTTTCTGCCTCCCGATTTTGTACCCCGATATATCTGATACCCCGTTGCCGAATCCTGCCTGTACTTTGACTCCGCCTTTGCCTACCGTATTTGTACTTTATCTGTCCGTGTGTTACGATCTGGCTTGTCCGACCTCGAGAACCGACCTCACGATTGGAGGCGGTTCCCAGTCCTCATAGTGATACTTCCTTCTGAGGGTCACTCGTGGACTTTCCTTCCTACTGTCAGTCTGACTCCTCCCGTCTTGGAGAGCTCAGGTCTGCGGAAGGAATCCGTGCAGTTCTCCTTGCTGCACCAAGGCCTCGGCCTCTTAGTGTTACTGTTACACCAAACACTACACTCTACTCAGGTGAACAGAGGTTAGCCAGTATATTGGATTATCGGTGATACTGCAGATCACATATAATCTGGTATACGTCTGTATTCCCCGTGACGCTGCAGGTCACCGGTAATCAGACCTCTCTGTACTTCACCGATCGTTACAGAACGCCAGACCAAAATACTGATGGAACGCACTGATCCTCTGACTGTGCTTGCCACTTCGGTGGATAGCATTCATCAATCACTAAGCCAGCACAAAGCCTTAATTGATGCCTTATCAGGCTCTGTGAGAACCCTCCAGACATCAGTTGATTCAGTGCGATCCCCTCATAGTGATGACATTCGTATGCCTGTCCCAGATAAGTTTTCCGGCCACAAATCTGACTTCCGGAATTTCAGGAGTAGAGTGTTGTCATATTTTGAGTTAAGGCCCCGATCCTCGGGGACTGAGACCCAACGGGTCATTTTCATTAAAACTTTGTTGACTGGAGACTCCCAGTCATGGGCATATAACCTGCCGGCTACCGATACTGCCTTGACCTCAGTGGAGGAATTCTTTAAGGCCATGGCCATAATCTACGACGACCCTGACCTTGCTGCATCCTCAGAGCGGAAGCTCAAACTCTTACGACAAGGCAGAGGGTCGGTCGAGGATTATGCGGCAGAGTTCCGTAGGTGGTCGGTCACCTCGAGATTTGATAATTTTGCCCTCATGGACTACTTCCTGTCTGGGTTGTCGGAAGAGGTTTCCGACCTAATGTTAACGGTACCCGAACCCAAGACAGTTGATGAGGCCATATCATCGGCCATTCGAGTGGATCGCAGGTTGCGCCATCAGAGGCAGGTTAGGGGCAGTCACCGTGTAAGGGTGACATCGTACGCGGCACCGTCTGCTACACCCCTAGTAACACCTTCTCCGCCTGTCTCACCCTCCCCGGCCTTACCACCGCCCGAGCCAATGCAGATTGGTCGGTTGAGACTGACTCAGGTGGAGCGAAGGCGGAGAATGACAGAACAGCTGTGCCTGTACTGTGCAGCAGCAGGGCATAGAGTGCGAAACTGTCCTAACAGGTCGGGAAACGAGTTTGCCTAGGAGTAGTGGGGGGTGACACCCTAGGCACACAAACTGCACCCTTTAAGGAAAAGAAATTACTGCTCCCTTGTACGGTTACATGGGAGAATAAGTCTATGGCCACTGAGGCATTTATTGATTCAGGCTCAGCGGCCAATTTTATGAATTTTGAGTTCGCGCAGGAGTTGGGTATCCCCCTCACTCCTGTGAGACCCCCCATTCAGGTCACGGCAGTAGATGATTCCCCTCTACAACGGAATCATGCACTGTCTCAGACTCCGGAAGTGAAGATCGCCATAGGGGTACTACATGGGGAACAATTATCATTTTTTGTTTTACACATGTCCACCTCCACTATTATCCTAGGCATGCCTTGGTTGCAGGTTCATTCCCCACAAATAGACTGGGCTACAGGACAGTTGACAGCATGGTCTCCTCATTGTTTCCAGCAGTGTTTGGGAAAACTGACATTGGGCCTAACTAAGGTACAGGTGGAGGGTGTACCAGAACAATACGCAGATTATGCCGATGTGTTTTGTCCCAAGGCCGCGGATAAGTTACCCCCTCATCGTCCATTCGACTGTCCCATTGACCTTCGTTCCGGTTGTATGCCTCCTCGAGGCCATTTATATAACTTATCCGGCCCCGAGAAACTTGCCATGCAGGAATACATTCGTGAGAACTTGGCTAAGGGCTTCATTAGGCCGTCTCGGTCGCCCGCTGGGGCAGGCTTCTTTTTTGTTAAAAAGAAAGATGGGGGTTTACGGCCGTGCATCGATTACCGAGGCCTCAATAAAATCACTGTGAAAAATCGCTACCCGTTACCACTTATAGATGATTTGTTCACACAGGTCACAGAGGCCAGCATATTTTCAAAACTGGACTTACGGGGGGCATACAACCTGGTGCGTATAAGGAAGGGCGATGAATGGAAGACGGCCTTCAATACCCCGGATGGGCACTACGAGTATAGAGTGATGCCCTTCGGGTTGTGTAATGCCCCGGCCGTCTTCCAAGAACTCATCAATGAGGTTTTTCGGGAGGTCTTGGGAAAATTCGTTTTAGTCTATCTAGACGACATTCTCATTTTTTCTAGCAACCTCCCAGAGCACAGAACCCATGTCAGGATGGTATTAGACAAACTGAGGCAGAATCTCTTATATGCCAAACTCGAAAAATGTATTTTTGAGGTCACTTCGGTTGCCTTTCTGGGGTATATAATCTCCACCTCAGGGTTGTCTATGGACCCTGCCAAAGTCTCCGCGGTCCTGGAGTGGCCGCAGCCGGTGGGGTTAAAATCATTGCAACGATTCCTGGGGTTTGCGAACTATTATAGAAGGTTTATAAAGGGGTACTCCACAGTAGTCGCCCCGCTCACTAACCTTACTAAAAAGGGGGCAGACACCACTCATTGGTCTCCCGAGGCAGTACAAGCGTTTTCTAAGTTAAAAAGGTTGTTCTGTTCAGCACCCATTCTCAGACACGTGGACACTTCTGTTCCATTTATTGTTGAGGTAGACGCCTCAGAGATCGGGGTGGGGGCTGTGCTGTCCCAACGTTCTGGTCTACAGGGTAGACTTCACCCATGTGCCTATTTTTCCCGAAGGTTCTCTCCGGCAGAGAGAAACTATGACATAGGCAACAGGGAGCTCCTAGCCATCAAATTGGCCTTTGAAGAGTGGCGCCATTGGCTAGAGGGAGCTGAGCACTCTATCACAGTTTATACCGACCACAAAAACCTAGAATACATCGAGGGGGCTAAAAGGTTAAGCCCAAGGCAGGCTCGATGGTCTCTATTTTTCTCGAGATTTTCATTCTTGATCACGTATACGCCAGGGAGTAAGAATACCAAGGCAGACGCACTTTCTAGGTGTTTTGAGCCAGAGACAGCACAGCCCCCTGTTCCTGAGACCATTGTCCCACGTAGTATGGTGTTGGCCGCCACCGAGACTTGGGAGGACTGGAAAGAGACTTTAAGTCCTTTTCAGCAGGATATCCCAGAAGGGAAACCGGACGGGGTATTATTTGTTCCGTTACCATTCCGTCTCCAGATCTTGGAGATGTTTCACTCCCATAAGAACGCGGGGCATCCGGGAGCGGCTAGGACGCAGGATCTCGTGGCCAGATGTGCATGGTGGCCTTCGCTAGCCGCTGACTGTAGAGAGTTTGTCAGGGAATGTGCGGTGTGCGCTAAAAGCAAGCCCTCCCGGCTGGCATCTGTAGGTACTTTGCAGCCTTTACCCACCCCGAGTGAACCATGGACCCATTTGTCCATGGATTTTGTGGGAGAGCTTCCTAGATCTGGGGGCATGTCAGTTATTTGGGTGGTGGTTGACCGTTTTAGTAAAATGGCCCACTTCGTGCCTTTGAAAGGACTCCCTTCGGCCCAGGAACTGGCCGATTTATTTATTATCCATGTCTTCAGGTTACATGGCATTCCAGAAGACATTGTATCTGATCGGGGAGTTCAGTTTATTTCGAAATTTTGGAGGGCATTTTGTCACCAAATGGGCATGAAATTGTCGTTTTCCTCGGGGTACCATCCACAGACTAATGGCCAGACAGAGAGGGTCAATCAGTCGTTAGAGCAATTTCTGAGATGCTACGTTGCTGAGGCACAGAGTGATTGGGTTAAGTATTTACCTTATGCAGAATTTGCCCACAATAACTTAAAGAGTTCGTCCTCAGGTTTCTGCCCATTTCAGATTGTGACAGGTAAACTGCCCAAATTCTCCCCATTACCAGTTGCGGCCACTCCGTTCCCAGCCTTGGAGACGTGGCTAAGGTCATTTAAGGATATGTGGTGGATCATCAAGAATAATCTTGTAAAAGCATTCCAGAGCCAGAAAAGTCAGGCTGACAAGAGACGCTCGTTGGAGTGGAAATTCCAACCAGGAGATTTGGTTTGGGTGTCAACCCGTCACCTGACCCTGAAACAACCCTCTGACAAACTTGGTCCCAGGTTCGTGGGTCCATTTCCGGTTACTAGGAAGATTAACAATGTCACATACTCCGTTAATCTTCCCACCAGCATGCGTGGAGTAAGGTCTTTCCACGTATCACTTCTCAAACCCGCAGCCCAGGGGGGTCCCACCCCTCCTCCTCCTGTCTTAGTCGATGCCCAACCCGAGTATGAAGTGGAAAAGATCATAGATTCACGTATGGTACAGAACTCGGTGCAGTATCTCGTACATTGGAAGGGGTACGGCATTGAGGAGAGACAATGGGTACCTGGGAATCGCATGCATGCGGACGAGTTAGTGAAAGAATTTCATACTGTACATCCAGGTAAACCTGGAAGGAGCTGTCCGGAGTCCACTCCTCGGGGGGGGGGGGGGTACTGTGAGAAAGCGCGGAGGAGCCGCCGCCATGAGCCAGCGGCGGGCGGCTCCTTCCGCACACGGCAGCTACTCGCACGGAGAGGCAGCCGCCTCCTCACATCATGAGGCGGCTACTTCCGTGCATCAGCCGGCAGAGAGCGGCGAAACCACCGCGCTGGATGCGGCGGTTAGCCGGCAGGTCCCCGCTGCGGAGACACCGCAGAGCGGGGCTGTGCTGGCTGGGACTCGTGGTCCCTCAAGATTCAGAGTGACGCGCGCGCGCACTCAGACAAGATTTATGACACCAGGGGAGAGTCAGCTGACCAGGCAGGTCAGCTGACCATAGCTCCACTTCCCATTGGTCCAGCAATCAGGGAGGTGCTGGGGGACACCTAATGTATATATACTGCTGGCTGTTCATTCATCTGGTGTCTGGCGTTGCGATCACATATGTGGGAGCACCCAGATCCGTAGTCAGATCCTTAAGTGTGCCGGGACCAGCTGGAGCTGTAATCCTACACTTAGATAGATTTTGATAGCTAAAGTACTAGTTTGATTGTGATTATTTGTTATGACTTCTGCCTGCCTCGACTATCCGCCTGAACTCTGATCTTGTACTTCGATATTTTCTGATACCCTGTTGCCGAACCTCGGCTCGTTCCTAGACTCTGTTTCTGCCTCCCGATTTTGTACCCCGATATATCTGATACCCCGTTGCCGAATCCTGCCTGTACTTTGACTCCGCCTTTGCCTACCGTATTTGTACTTTATCTGTCCGTGTGTTACGATCTGGCTTGTCCGACCTCGAGAACCGACCTCACGATTGGAGGCGGTTCCCAGTCCTCATAGTGATACTTCCTTCTGAGGGTCACTCGTGGACTTTCCTTCCTACTGTCAGTCTGACTCCTCCCGTCTTGGAGAGCTCAGGTCTGCGGAAGGAATCCGTGCAGTTCTCCTTGCTGCACCAAGGCCTCGGCCTCTTAGTGTTACTGTTACACCAAACACTACACTCTACTCAGGTGAACAGAGGTTAGCCAGTATATTGGATTATCGGTGATACTGCAGATCACATATAATCTGGTATACGTCTGTATTCCCCGTGACGCTGCAGGTCACCGGTAATCAGACCTCTCTGTACTTCACCGATCGTTACAATTACTAATCTTTCAGCAGTCCTTACTAAATTCTGATGTGAGCCAAGCAAGTACAGCAAACTTTTGCCAGCTATTAGAAGACAACAATTTTCAAAATATCCAATTGCTGAATTACACTCAAAACTTTAGTAAATCAACCCCTTTACCCCGTTTTAGTCCATCTCATCTATAGACATCTCACTATTTCAGGGATGGATGACTCTTTTTCAAAGGACACCTAAAGTAAGAGGGATATGGAAGCTGTCATATTTATTTCCTTTTAAACAATACCAGTTGCCTGGCAATGCTGTTCTTTCATAGGATCTGAATCACACACCGGAAACAAGCATGCGGCAAATCCAGTCAAGCATTTGATCTGCATGCTTGTTCAGGGTCTATGGCTAAAAGTATTAGAGGCAGGGGATCAGCAGAGCAGGCAGGCAATGTGCCTTTTTTAAAGTGGACCTGAACTTTTGCACAGAACAGAAGGAAATCAGAGAGAAATTCACCGTTTATGTATTTAGAGAGTTCAGCCTGTCTAATTCACTCTTATCTGTGACAAGTGTAATTTGATCTCTCAGCTGTGTCAGCTGGCTGCCTCGGCAGAGCAGCTAATTTGTAAACACAGGATGTTAACCCTATGTTTGCTTCCACAAAGCAGGCAGTAGACAAACTGCAGATTTATTGCAGGATTTCTATCACCTTTAACAAACAATGTTTTGTTTGTTGCGGTTATCTTTTAGAGCAGAGAGGAAGTTCTGAGTTCAGGTCCTCTTTAAAAGGAATTAAATATGGCAGCCTCCATATCCCTCTCACTTCAAGTGTGCTTTAAAGGCCAGAGCAGCAAATACACCAGCTATTTTTATTTTTATTTAGTTCTGAATGCAAAGTGTCCCTTTAAGACATGTAAATTTAAGAAAACAGCCAGCTGACCAGTTCCTGCTAAATCTCTTCATTAAAGGGGATTATTGCTCCAGGCGCTTGAGTATACATCATTCATTTTAAATAAATAACATGAATGTGTAATAGGGAAAAGGGCTTCTTATCTGTCTGCAGTAAAACCATACTTACATAATTGCATTATGCATGAAAGCAGCTCTTTACTGGTAAATATTCTCCAGCGATGTGCCTGGCATACTGATAAGAGGGTTGGTGTAAGGTAGCGGCATCTTTTCCAGACACAGCGGAAGCTCTGGATGCGGGTGATGTCTGCTGTCATCCTTCTACCTTGGCTGTACTGGGGACTGACCTGCGTCTGAGCGCACAGCCCACTCTCATCACTGCCAGTAGAGGAAATGTCAGCAGCTTCCTCAGGCAGCTAAATTAACTTAACTTGTCATAGCTGCATAATACTGAACAATGAGGTCTTGTGTTTACAAACATTTTATTTATTATGCACGAGATGCATCCTGGGCTCTCAATAAGATAGTGGGCAGCCTCGACATTTGCATGGCTAATTGCAGCTTGCAGTTTGCATAGCGGGTGACCCTGACACTTGCTATTTTATAGGGCACCCTTTTGAACAGGATGCAAGGGGATGGAGTTAGGAAAAGGCGGGGGAGGGGTCTATAGTGTTACTCATCAGCAGGGGGTCTTTAGTGTTTGAAGTTGGGGGGTTCTTTAGTGTTAGGCATTGGAGGGCTTAAGGTTAGGTACCACCAGGGATGGGGGGGAGGGGTCTTAGGGTTAGGTATTGTTAGAGGGAGGGCTCTGTGTAAGAGTAGGGCTGGGTTAAGTCATTGCAAAATATTGGTAAATATGACCAATATTTTACCATACGAATTAAGTAGTAGAATATTGGTAATTCTACAGATACTTTACTATAGGCTATTTACCGCCCCCTTTTCAACGGTCTCCTTTATCATTTTTATTATTTAGTGTTTATATAACGCCAACATTGTCTGTTTTTTTTTAACACCATCCTAAGAAAGCTCTAATGACTGTGGGACATGAGGATCCCAGGAGGTCAGCAATTACAGTGGAACCAGGCCATCAAATCTCAGTAAAAATCATTGGGATCATATTTTCTTCCTTATTCGAGCATTTGTTGAGAGCATTAATTAAAGTGAACAACCTGCATCTCCACAACTGTATGTACTGTACTGCTGCTATTTGATTGGTTGAACAGATGACTACATAAATAGAGTTGGCTTGAACCTCCGATTTTCGGTTCATGAAACGGGTTCGAGAACTTCTGCAAACGTTCGGTTCGTGCGAACTTTTGCGAACCGCAATAGACTTCAATGGGGAGGCGGACTTTGGAAACTAGAAACACTTATGCTGGCCTCAAAAGTGATGGAAAAGATGTTTCAAGGGGTTTAACACCTGGAGGGGGACATGGCGGAGTGGGATACATGCCAAAAGTCCCGGGGAAAAATCTGGATTTGACGCAAAGCAGCGTTTTAAGGGCAGAAATCACATTGAATGCTAAATTGCAGGCCTAAAGTGCTTTAAAACATCTTGCATGTGTATACATCAATCAGGGAGTGTAGTTAGAGTACTGCTTCACACTGACACACCAAACTCACTGTGTAACGCATCGCAAACAGCTGTTTGTGTAGTTACGGCCATGTTGGACTGGTGCGCGCCATGGCGAGATTGCAGGCCGTGGCGGTTTTCAAGCCCATATGGTCGTCGGGCTGTGGTAGCTTAATGATAGAACAACAATGACTGTCCAGTTGATCAAATTCAGTCTGTCCACAATGAAGCAACTGTCCCCCCCCCCCCCCCCCTCCCCGAGACACTCATATAGCCGGTCATTGCTTCATTGTGATACGCAAGCCCCTTCACCGCGGCAAGGTAATGATCACGAAGGGGAATTGGCACATGTGCATGCCTTTTGTTTTGTTGTTGCAGCTGCAGTGCAGCCAGAAAAATTAGACAGGCATATACACGCACCAGAAAAATTATTATAGCGGCCGCTGCTAGCAGGAATCCACCTGGAGTCCTGGACCCTGTTGGTGGTGGCGGAGAAGGCAGTCAACCGGCCTGCAGGCAGAGGTGCTGTGTGGGGAGCGACTTAGTCTAGGGGCAGGCAGTCAGTCACACGGCGTGCAGGCAGAGATGCTGTGTGTAGGGACTGACTTAGTCTTCGGGCAGGCCTGAGCGTGCTTTGCAGACCAGGCACCCGTAGTCAGATGGACCCTTGACCCAACACTGTGTGCCAGAGAAGTCAAAACCTGCCTTTCAACATCACTGTACAGTTTAAGTATCGCATTTTTTGAGAAAAAATTGCGGCCTGGTATCTTACACTGCGGTGTGTGGCTTTGCTTTTGTGTGCTGCTTTTCCTCAGGTGGTCATCCCATTGCAGTTTGTGCTTTGTAATCAGGTAGGTAGGTGCACTGAAGTGAACAACAGGTAGTAGGTATATGCAGTGATGGGTATTACAAAGTGCACCTGTCACACACAGACAGGAACCGGACAGGCACAGTGACACTGTGTGCACTCACGTAGGTAGGTGGGTGCACTGAACTAAACAACAGGTAGTAGGTATATGCAGTGACGGGTATTACAATGTGCACCTGTCACACACAGACAGGTACCAGACAGGCACAGTAACACTGTGCGTGCTCACGTAGGTAGGTGGGTGCACTGAAGTGAACAACAGGTAGTAGGTATATGCTGTAATGGGTAGTACAATGTGCACCTGTCACATACATACAGGTACCGGACAGGCACAGTGACACTGCGTGCGCTCACGTAGGATGGTGGGTACACTGAAGTGAACAACAGGTAGTTGGTAAGGTATATGCAGTGATGGGTATTATAATGTGCACCTGGCACAGCAGTAATTATACCACCAAGGGGCCAAAGGCCAGCTGCGACTGACTGACAGGGCTGTATATAATGCAAGTGGGCCACACACACCCACACACAAAAAAAAAAAATAGATCACAAGAACAAGATTAGCTTTTAAAAGAGCTGTTGTGGGGTGCTTTTTCAGCAATAACAATCAGCAAGGAGCAAGCTAAGAAGCCTACAAGATCCTAACTAAGCTTTCCCTATAGGTCTCTGCACAACAGCTCTCCCTGCTCTAATGAATGCAGGCACTCGAGTGAGTGAAAAGCCTGACGCTGCCTGCCTTTTATAAGGGTGGGGGAGTGGCTCCAGGAGGGAGTGTAGCCTGAGTGGCTACAACGTGCCTGCCTACTGTGATGTAGAGGGCCAAAGTTGACCCTCATGATGCACTATGGGGGCGAACCGAAGTTCCGGAAAAGTTTGCGGTTCTCCGCGAATGCAAACCACCGAAGTTCGCCGGGAACCGTTCGCCAGCGAACCGTTCGGGCCATCTCTATGCATAAATAAGGCTTTCAAGTTTTCCTTATACAGTGCTCAGTAAACACATGTAAACCCTTACACTACATAAACTAGCAAGCTTAAAGGGACTCCGAGCTCATCTAAAAAATAAAAGTTGTACTCACCCGGGGCTTTTTCCAGCCCAGTGCTGGTCGGGAGGTCCCAGGACGGCGTCCTGGCTCCTCTCCTACTCCTAGCTCCAGAATGGCTGACCGGCCGCAGCCCGGGCGACACTCGGCCGAGTGTCGGGCTGCTCCTTCCGCGTATGACGTGGCTGACGTCACACGCCGGCCGCCTAGCGTCATCACGGCGGCCGGCGTGAAAGTACTGCGCATGTGCGATTAAAGCGCGCATGCGCGGTACTGCCACGCCGGCCGCCGTGATGACTCGAGGCGGCCGGCGTGTGACGTCAGCCGCGTCATACGCGGAAGGAGCAGCCTGACACTCGGCCGAGTGTCGCCAGGCTGCGGCCGGTCAGCCATTCCGGAGCGGGGAGTAGGAGAGGAGCCAGGACGCCGTCGTGGGACCTCCCGACCAGCACTGGGCTGGAAAAAGCCCCGGGTGAGTACAACTTTTATTTTTTAGATGAGCTCGGAGTCCTTTTAAAGAGAATCTGAAGTCTCCCGAAAATGAGTTTTTTCACTTTACCATTAGCATTATTGTCCCTCTTAAAATGCCACAGAACCACGGCTGAAAACCCCCTCAATCACCCCAAACTCACGGGGGTACATCGCGGACTCCTTCTGCGTCAATCAGCCCGGATCGCCACCTCTCCCCTGCCCCTCTCAGTCTTATTTCACTGAGGGGGCGGGGGAGAGGCGGAGATACGCGCTGATTGACGCACATAGAGGCGGCAGCAAAATCCATGACCAAGAAAGTCGTGGATTTTGCCTGCCCTGTACCCCCGTGAGTTTGGGGTGATTGAGGGGGTTTTCAGCCACAGTTCTGCTGCGTTTTAAGAGGGACAATAATATTAATAAGGTTTTTAAAGTAAAAACCTAATTTTCGGGAGACTTCAGAGTCTCATTAAGGGCTGGTTCACACTACTTTTTAAGCGCCAGTGATTTGAAAAGCTCTTACTAGGGATGATGAATGAGATGTAAATATTTCTGAGTTCATGCAGGATTATGTAAATTTTTATGCAAATATATACAGCTTAAAAATGGACCAATGAAGTCCCTCCCACCCAGGTTTAAACTGATTGGTCCATTTTCAAGCAGCATATATTTGCATAAAAAAATTTATATAATTCTACATGAACTCAGAGATATTTGCATCTCATTGATCACCTCTACTTACTAATGTAATGCTAATATAATGCTGTGGGGGATTTTTAAAAAGGTGAGGACACACACATAGGGCTTGATTCAGTAAACGGTGCTAACCCAGTTAGCACTCCTAAAGACTTTGGGCGTGATAACTAGGTTGCTAACTGGGTCAGCACCGTTTACTAAATTTACATCGCGCGCAACGTCCCACACTGAAAACTTTGCGTGCCCACAGCACAGTGTGCGCAAAATGTCGCATCGCGGTGCGACGAAAACGGTGCGTTGATGCGCCTATAAGGTCGCATTGCATGCGACTTTTAACGTCACATGGTGCGACATTAAGGTCGCACCCAATGCGACATTATAGGTGCTTCGGGTGCGCTGTTTTTTCGGTGCGCGCGCAAAGTTTTGCGTGCGGGACTGTGCGCGCGATGTGAATTTAGTAAAGGGTGCTAACCCAGTTAGCACCCTAGTTATCACGCCTAAAGTCTTTAGATGTGAATTTATCATGCCTAAACTAACTTTAGGCATGATATAGGGCTTTTCACAGGCATGCTAACACTTAGCACGGTTTACTGAATCGAGCCCATAGGGCTCGATTCACAAAGCGGTGCTAACCCAGTTAGAGACTTTAGGCGTGATAACCATTGCACCACGCTGGTGAAAAGCCAGTTTAGGCGTGATAAGTTTAGATAAGTTTAGATCACGCGCAAAGTCCCGCACGCAAAGCAGCGCCATTAAATTCTATGCGAAGTGCACCAGACTTTGCTAGCGCAAAACTTTTGATCAGCTGTGCACTGCGGTGCTAACCCAGTTGGTGCTATAGTTATCACGCCTAAACTTATCACGCCTAAACTTATCACACCTAAACTTATCACACCTAAACTTTGCACACCTAAACTTATCATGCCTAAATTGAGTTTAGGCGTGATAAAGGGCTTTTCACCAGCGTGCTAACTGTTAGCACCGCTTTGTGAACCAGGCCCATAGCATTACATTAGCAAGAAGAGCAATCACTGAAGCTTAGAAAAGCGCTGGTAGTCCTGACAGTTTTCATGAGCCTTTTCTATTCCTCTGACAGTACCAGATTTCACCAGTGGGTGGCATTGCAGAAATCTGTAATTACAGCTCTCCTTTATAGCAAAGCAAATCCCACAAGCTTTGTGTAGGGAAAGGCGATGTCAGCATCTGTGCAGCTGAATGAAAAGATCATGAACAAAGAGAGGATTTCCATTTTAATTTGAAATCCCCATTAAAAGAAGCGCCTATCTGCAAAAAACCCTGACATTTTCCAGTCCGTCATACAGCAGAAATCTCTGCTAAAGCCCCCAACCCTCTGGAGAATCTTTAAAATAAAAGTCCTTTTAATCAGTCTTGAATTGATTCAAATTCAGCAGATGCCTGGTGACAGAATGTTACCGGGTAAAACAAAATGACACCAATTCCCGCAATGCTTGCCTCCCCGAGCAGATCCCAGCATGTGACGGTATTCCTGCCATTTTATCTCAGACATGGCGGCAGCCTGCTGGCTCGTGTGACCCGCACACTTGCCTTTTTCTATTTACATTGCACTGAAACTCCCCGCAGTGCTCCATACGCTGCCAGTTTGTCACTTCTGGACTTCATTCAAAGTCAAGCTGGCTGCCAGCGGTGGCACGGCTGAAATTTTCCACTCAGTTTGAATTATGCCTTGTTTTGTCTCCCCCCCACCCTGACCTAGTTCCTGTGACACTTGGAGCAAGTGACAGGATGATTTTGCCTTCATATGTAGAGTGATATATTTTGGGATCTTCTTCATCTGTAATGTGATATACTGCTTGGAGTTTTTAGAAATCTTGGGCGGATGTTGTGTTTTATTGCTGATACTTCAAACATCAGGTCTTGCAAAATTTCCCTCAAGCAATTGCAAATAAAGCAAGACTGTATGAGTTATGTAACAAAGCTGGATAGTGTACTGGTTAAGGGCACCGCCTCTAACATAGGAGACCAGAATTTGAATCTCAGCTCTTCCAATTAGGTAAGGAATCCTTGGGCAAGACTCCCTAACACGTATACGTTAAAAAAGGGCATCGGGAAAAAAGGGCGCAGGGTTTTAAACGATAAGCATGAATAACGTTTAAAAAAAATTGTGCTATATTTCGTTTAAAAATAATGTTTTATAAAGTTATAAATCATTAAATAATGTGTATGAAATCGGCAATTGTAAAAACGTTAATCTTCCCTGTTTAAAAAGTGAAATGTATAATAACGTTTTATAAAAGATTAATAAGAATTTTACTAAAACTATACCTAACCCTACTCTCACCCCCCTGGTGGTGCCTAAACCTAAGACCCCCCTGGTGGTGCCTAAACCTAATACCCCCCTGGTGGTGCCTAAACCTAAGACCCCCCTGGTGGTGCCTAAACCTAATACCCCCCTGGTGGTGCCTAAACCTAAGACCCCCCTGTGATAAGCATTAATAACGTTTTAAAAAAATATTGTGCTGTTTTTCGTTTAAAAATAATGTTTAAAAAATATTGTACTGTTTTTCGTTTAAAAATAATGTTTAAAAAATTATAAATCATTAAATAATGTGTAATCATGAGAAGCAGTTATAAAACATTAAAAGTCACCGGGCGCCGCTTGTAAAACGTTAGTTTTCTCAGGGGGCCCTTTTTCCTGTTGGGCGCCCATTAAACGATATTTATTATGGGAGTGAATGGCGGCGCCCTTTTTGTCCACCTGCCTCATGCGCCCAAATTTCCTGCCTCCCCCTAACACTGCTTCTGCCCACTGAGTACACCCCTAATGTCTGCAGTCCTCAAGCACTTTGAGTCCGACAGAGGAAAAGCACAATACAAATATTGGAATTCTTATTTACTATCCACTAACAACATCATTAAAATACACCTGAGACAATGGGAAGAATAAGAAGACACATCCTCTTGGTTCCCTCCTGATAGGCACACTTTAAAGTGGTATTGCTGTCAAAATTCACCTTCTGCCCCAATAGATTTGCCACACTACCATAACCACTATGGGAAAAAATCCAGTGCATGAAATGGTTAATTAAAGTACCTTTCAGTTTACTCAGTTGGTGGCTCAACTGAATTTCCCACCGGGGGTTCATATTGCACCGCTGTGTAGACTAGTAGGAATTCAGTGGGACAATTTAAAGAAGGCCCACAGTGGGAAATTCTAAAGCTCTGTCCCTAAGGTTCCCAATCAGTATCGGGATGGGATGTGGCGGGGTAGACAGTGGCTGGCAATATGTTATGAAGCTAATAGTATAGTATCTAGTACAGGCTTTCTCAACCAGGGTTCCCTGGAACCCCAGGGTTCCTTGAGGACTCTGCAGGGGTTCCTTGGCATTTTACCCCATCGTGGGGGAAGTATAATAGAGCACACTATAATAGGTGGTACTGTAACAAGAAGCACTAAATTGGGGGGTCAGGAGACAGTATAATGAGTGGCAGTGTAATAGGAGATAGTGAAATTAGCAGCCTAACCTATTTAAAGACCATGCCTCCTGAAAAATAAATGTAGGGGTTCCGCGAGACCAAAACATTGTTTGCTGGGGTTCCTTGAGATCCAAAAGTTATTTACAGGGTTCCTCCCAGGTAAAAAGGTTGAGAAAGGCTGATCTAGTATATAGGGATAGAAGAACAGAGGATACCCTGATTCTCTGAACATAAGACTCACCCTGAAAAACAGTCCTAGCATGATTTATCAGAACTTTGAGGATGCTTAAAATACAAGCCTTACTCCTAAAATAAGCCCTAGCTGCAGTTCATTAAAAAGTCAACGTAACAAGTGTCCACTGTCCAGGAGGCTACAGTATACATGTAAATAAGTATAAGAAAATGACAGTAGAATGCAGCAGAACAGATAGACTCTCCACCAAGAAAAGCAGAATTCTACTCAAAAGATTCCACTAGACCAGAAACAATAAGGGTTGGCAAATGGACATTAGTACATGGAAAAAGGAAATAGAACCATAAGAAATTCATTGTGGGATTCAAGGTTTGGATGTTGTTCCAGAATGTGATGGCATGACTATATTTGAATAAATGTTGATTTTTTTTTCTTTTTTTTTTGATTGATCAGATGAAACTTAAAGTTTCGAAAGCTTGCAAAGAAAGAGGTATACAGAGGAAGAGAGAAGGATACAGATGTGTAGAAGGAAGTATACAGAGGAAGAGATGATACAGATGTGTAGAAAGAAGTATACAAAGGAAGAAGGGATACAGATGTGGGGTATACAAAAGAAGAAAGACGGACACGGATGTAGTGTAAGTATACAGAGGAAGAAAGAAGGATACAGGTGTGAAGAAAGAAGTATACAGAGGAAGAAAAGGATACAGATGTGAAGAATTAAGTATACAGAGGAAGCGAGAAGGACACCGATGTGAAGAATTAAGTATACAGAGAGGAAGAGAGAATAGAGATGGGAAGAATTAAGTATACAGAGGAAGAGAGGATACAGATGTAAAGAGGACAGTATACAGAGTAAGAAAGACAGTTACAGATGTGAAGAAAAAAAGAACATAGTTTACGAAAAAAAAGATACTGAAGAGTAATGATGATGACAGATTTTTTATTCTCATGATTTAAATAAAACATTTTATTATAATTATTAGGTAAGGTATCTCCCAGATTCCAACCCAAGTCCCCTTAGGTTAATTTCCTTGGACCTGTCCTTTAAAGAGAGTCTGAAGCGAGAATAAATCTCGCTTCAGACCTCATAAATAGCAGGGGCACGTGTGCCCCTGCTAAAACGCCGCTATAGCGCGGCTTAACGGGGGTCCCTTCACCCCCAAATCCCCCTCGATACACCCGGGGAGCGCTTCCTGGTTGGGGCAGGGCTAGCCGCCGCAGCCCTGCCCCACGCGCGTCTGTCAGCGCGTATCTCCGCCTCTCCCCCGCCCCTCTCAGTCTTCCTTCACTGAGAGGGGCGGGGGAGAGGCGGCGATGCGCCGCTGACAGACGCGACTGGAGGCAGGGCTGCAGCCGTTAGCCCTGCCTCCAGGAAGCAATAAATCACGACCAAATCTGCGACCAAGTGTCGCAGTGGTCGTTTTGGGGGTGAAGGGACCCCGTTAAGCCGCGCTATAGCGGCGGTTTAGCAGGGGCACACATGCCCCTGCTATTTATGAGCTCTGAAGCGAGATTTATTCTCGCTTCAGAGTCTCTTTAAGAAGCTAATTGCAGTGGATATGCCGTTTGAGATAGGCAAGTATTAAATTAATGAATATAAGAATAAATATTTGTTTTGTATTCCTTGCTAATTTAGTACTACGAATTAAAGGTCATGTGTTTCAGATTCAGTTAAGAAAAGAGAACAGCAGAACATGTCCTTTGCATGGTAAGTATATAAGTAAAAAGCACAGGGTACACAGACAGCCATCAAGAGCTTCAGGACCAAGGACAGCGACTGGCCTCACAGTAATCTGCACTGTATGTATGCAGCAAAGCTGTCCTCTTAACAGGGATCTGCACAAACTGCAATGTAAATGTGCCAAGTGCCCTAACCCAGATTTGAGCTCTCTGAAGTCAGGTCAATGAAAAATGATTTCTGATTGGTTGCTACAGTTTAGTGCATTTAAACATTGCTTCTGCCTTAATAAGCCGAAAAGAAGAGGAAGATTATTTTGGGATGAACCGTGAGAATCATTAACAAGTAGAATGTGTCTTTTTATGCCCTGTGTATTCTGCACAAGACAAGAATTCAGAAGGAATGAACATTATCTTGTATTTGTGTGGTTTTTCACTGGAGGTTAGGAATGGAGAGCCCATGTGCTGCAGGCAGGGTGCACTGTGAATGGCAGAAGGCACTAATTATAAACAGGGACCGGAATGCTATAGCAGCAAAAAGGCCATGGAGGGCATGTATAGACACACATTGTCCATGGCTGCTGCTTGGTCCTGCAGCCAGTGGCATAACTATGTCTCTCTCCTCATCGGCTAAATTGTGTAACATATTATTATTATTATTATTGTTTTTTATTTATATAGCATCAACATCTTCTGTAGCACTGTACATAGCACACAACAAATAGTGGGGAACATACTGTAGATATATGAAAGGTTCATAATTCTGTACAATCAGAACATCCAGCAATACTAGTACAAATGCATACATAGTTGTTGTTTGTGTTGGGACAAGACAAAGAGCTGCAGTAGACAATAGCAGTGTTAGGGAGTCTTGCCTAAGGTCTCCTACTGAAATAGGTGCACACTTAATGAACAGGAAGAGGTGAGATTTGAACCCTGGTCTCCTGTGTCAGAGGCAGAGCCCTTAATCAGTACACTATCCAGCCAGGGGCATGTCTGGGTAATATAGCGCATATGGCAAACAATGACATTGCGTCCACTTCCCCGCTAAAAACAGCAACAGTTCTCGTGTACATGTGTTATGGTTGCTTGTGTGTTTTGGCTCAGGATATTGCTGAGGTTACTTTTTTGGAAATGGCTCTTGTTATTCACTCTCTGTCCTCTGTTCTAACACTAAGCAAAGTGCACCCTACATACATACGTTAAGCAGCAATGTTCCCCAGATAACAGCATTGACCTGATCTGAGGTCTGAATGACAGGGAGGCATGGAGGCAGGCAGGCCAGTTCAGCATAGGGGCAGGCATGGCGCCCATGGTGCTGTGGCGCCCGTGGCACAAGCCATACCTGCACCCCTCTAGATACACCTCTGTATCCAGCCCCAGAGACATTACCAATACTAGTGCATGTTCATATGAAAAATTACAGCAGGATAAGAAACATTAGGAGGTGGTCCCTGCCCTTGCAAGCCTACAATCTAGAAGGTAGTGGGTTGGAGGGACATTAGGAAAGTAGACACAGGGGTACATACACGCTATAGTGCAGGCATAACGCGGCATGCACTCTGAATGCTGTAACATGCATGTTACTTTTGATAGCATGAAGATTAAATCAATAAAAATTACTTCTAACCCACTAACAAGCAAGAGTTGAAAATGTATTCTAAACAGAAGAAGCAGAAAGTGAAGGAGAGCAGGAATCACCACAGCTGAAGCACGTGAGGTTACAATGCATGGGCACCAAGAGGGGGGGGGGGGACATTAACATTTGGGAGTTGACCAGGTGAGTGGAATTGGCAGCATCACGAGCCCGATTCCTGAGAGATTTAATGCTGAAATCAATCAGGAATCGCCCTGCAGTGTTTGGGCAGCTGACAGATCTCTATCCAATCAGATTGGATCAGAGAGAGACCTGTGTCTTGGTCGATCTGCCCATACATTGCTAGATTTATGGGCGCTTTAAGAGAAAAAGTGAAATGAATAAGGGCCACTGTGTGAACGGATACTATAGATAACATAGGATTGACATGACCATTTGCCCACTGCTCACTGTTGTGGTAAACGGTCCATTGCTGTGCGCAGCGCGGTTCTAGCTATACAACTCTGTCATTCAAAAAAAATGCTTTACAAACTTCAGTACATTCGCAGTTTGAAATCAGGAGCAAACCCAGAAGTTACAAGGGGGGGGGGGGATTCCTGAACGGTCTCCCTCAGCCACGCACAATACAGTATAATAATATGGTAGGACATCATGCTGGGTGCACATAATGCAATTTCCCGTCCGCCCAACAATGGGATCGATCAGGAGCAGTTTGGATACAGATAATAATGAGGACAGCCAACATCAGTAATGAAGGGGAAAGTGAAGCATTCACACAGCAGGGCACAGGGCTGTGCACATTCCTGACTCTGTTAAGGTGGACCCAAATTAAAAATACAAGATTTCAGAAATAAAATCTATTTTCTAAATTATAATGATAAATAGCAGCCTTTTTTCAGTTGCATGATGACAAATATAAAATATTTTACATTTATTGTAGGAACCCCTCCCTTCCTTTCAAATTGCCGGACAAAATCCGGCAAACTGGTGGAGTAGGTGGTGTCCGGCAATGGAGGAATTGCTAATGGCTGCCCCCAGTATAACCCTAGTTATTAAAAGAGAAGGGTGAAAAGCATGCACTGAAATGCTCATAGGCTTGAAGGAGTGTTTATTTATCTTTGTATGTGTTAGAGTGGTGCAACTAAATATTTTTAATTAAAAAAATGTTTGGTTTGGGTCCGCTTTAAGTTCCCCAGACCTGCTCCATGCTCTGTGCACACGCTGCTGCGCCATGCTCTGTGCACACGCTGCTGCACCATGCTCTGTACACACGCTGCTGCTCCATGCTCTGTACACACACTGCTGCTACATCCAAAGTCAACTGTAGCAGGGAAAGAAAGGGGGCAGTGTTGTGAGCTGCAGATATTCTAGTGTCTCATCTTGTGCCAGTCCTCAGACACTGCACTGGCCCTGGTCTGAGGGGGGATTCTGGGCAGCTGTAATGCCCCACTACGTTTGCCTATGGAACTTACCCCTGACAACTTACTCTTTGTGCGGCTGTAACAAAATAAAGAGACTCTATAAAATCCCAGACATGATACTTTTAATAAAGACATAGCATGTTTGTTTCATCGCCCCGTCGCATCTAACACAATTATTATAGAGTGTCCTGTGCGTGGATGAAATGAGATCTGTATTCCCCGTGGATTTCCGTCTCCTCCAGTGGATCCGACACCGCGTTTGATCTGATTGCAGCAACATCTGAACCAGCTAACGAGTACAGAAGAACACAGTGCAAATTACAGCCCATTACCGGGAGCTGATGAATTAATATCATACAAGAGCCATGCATTTTTCAGCCACGCTACTGCATACCAATCATGTGTTTAATTACATTTTAGATGGGGATTCATTGTTTGTTTTATTTCATTTCATATCCCTGATTAGTATTAATTTATGCATTTAATTTACTGCTAATGACAGCCGGCTTGCCAAACAAGCAACCCACTTCAGGAATTCTGGAAACTTTATCTGTATTAGAGTAGCAAAGGTAACCGGTTTTTATATACCTCATGAATAAGCGGCACGCCGCTAAATACGACGGATCCTGGCGCATCGCATACATATTGGCTGGTTAATTTTCCCCCCGCCATCGTATTTCATTTTGAAGATTTGGTTTTATGATTGTTTTATTGACTGAACACAGATGACGGAGACGATGCCATCCACGCATACCAATTATCCATGCAATTAAATCTAACAAATGGTAGACCCGACAAGGCAAATCTATGCGGATTTACAGCACAGGAAATATAATTAGCGATGATGAAATAAGCAGCGTTTGAAAATAATTAGCTGTGGAAAAAAATAACCTATATAACAACATAAAAAAGAATAAACCAATAGCTAGTAAACATAATGTGTATTTAAAACGGCACCGCAAAGACATAAAGTAGAAAGTAGTGAATTGTTCAGGATACCCTATTTTACGTTAGTTATCCTGGTTTCTGCATCAAAAACACTTCCTATATTTATATATTGCTGGATATTGGTATGTAGCCACGCCCGTCCAGTGATGTTTAGCCCAGGCTATTTGTTAAGATATGTGATGATTTATATGCCCTTATACAGTACAGCTTATCCGCTGATCTAGAGTCATGTGACAATGTTGTCTGATTATTAATCAGGAAAAGTTAAATAAAGATTACCCTCTGTCAGAGATCTGTGGCTGAAGCTGCAAACGCCATTGGTTGCCCCAGAAAACTAATGAACGTGTAAATGTTTGCTTACAGGATCGTGGCAATTACCGTGAAAGTCAATGGTGATAGGAACGATTCTCTGCGATATGATCCTACATAGCGGTCATTTAAAAACGTTGTGAGACATCTTTTCACAAATTTTTGTTAAACGATGTTCTGTTATACAGCGAATGAGAGAAATCTCCTGTGGGTATGGACCTTTAGGGTGAGCAGCGCTAAAGCTGGACATATGTACGGAAAAAATGCAGACTGTGGCTCTGCTCATTTGCCACATTGGCTTTTCTACCAGGTAAAAATGTAAATAAAGTTTTCCTCGTTGTTTTTTTCTTCTGTGCGTGGCTCATTTCCTCCTCAGTGCATCTGACCTGTATAGATCTACGCTAGGAAGAAAATAGAAGCACTAGGTAGAAAGTAAACCATCTGGTTAAGAAAATGATGATAAATTATTGAAGTCCATGCAAAGTAATGAATATTTATGAGCATTTCATGTATATGTTGTGTAAGAGCCAAGGAAAGGGAATCTGCTTGGATTCCTTCCACATTGTGTTTTTAAAGGCATGCCCTCTGTTAAAATATTATATAAAGACAACACTAGGATTCTGAATCATGAGTACTTTCCATCACATGATCACATGAGTACAAACCTGACCCCTGAACATGTGCCCATCATGTGATTTACTGCTACTGTCACTGCTACTGAGAGAATTTCAAATCAACAATGGTCCTGCATGCTCTTTTTAGGTCAGTGGCTCACTATATAGTGAAACTACTAGGATGATTATGAAAGGCCCATGAATTGGCAATTTGAGAAGACGGCAAAAACATTCACCAAGTTTATAACCTCATATAATGAAGAGTATTGATGTCGCGAACCTCCGCTGAAAGTTCAGTTCGCGAAAAACTTCGCGAACCGCAATAGACTTCAATGGGGAGGCGAACTTAAAATTTTAGAAAAATTTCTACTGGCTGGAAAAATGATATAAAACATATTTAATACCTGGAGGAAGACCCTCCTCCCTTTCTACCTATTTCCTTCTCCCTCCTACCGGAGGGAGGAGGGTCTCATCTGCCAGCTTACATACCGTGGCTGGGAATTAAACCTAGGTCTCAGTGTATGGCTTTCAAAAACCAGCTTACATACCGTGGCTGGGAATTGAACCTAGGTCTGAGTGTATGGTAGGTAACTAACATATCCATTATACCACCAACTACTAGCTGAAGCTAGCCTTGCATGTACCATTTATGCTCAATACAAGAGAAAAATTAGACAAGACAAATAACATTTATATCACACTTTTCTCCTGGCGGACTAAAAGCACCAGAACTGCAGCCACTAGGGCACACTCTATAGGCAGTAGCAGTATTAGGAAGACTTGCCTAAGGTCTCCTACTGAATAGGTGCTGGCTTACTGGACAGACAGAGCCAAGATTTGAACCCTGGTCTCCTGTGTCAGAGGCAGAGCCCTTAACCATTACATCATCCAGGCACTGCTTAAGGATTTGTAGCCAGGCATGGCCTTGCCTTTGTGTTCAACAGTTGTCAAGAGAAAAATTAGACAATACAAATAACATTTATATCACACTTTTCTCCTGGCAGACTCAAAAGCACCAGAGCTGCAGCCACTAGGGCACACTCTATAGGCAGTAGCAGTATTAGGAAGACTTGCCTAAAGTCTCCTACTGAATAGGTGCTGGCTTGCTGAACAGACAGAGCCAAGATTCGAACCTTGGTCTCCTGTATCAACAGTTGTCAAGTAACACTACATGCTGAAGCCAGCCTAGCATGTACCATTTATGCTCAATCCATTTTTGCTCAAAAATACAATTTCGCGGAAAGCGGCGACCATCCCAACTAGAAAGAGAGAGAGAGAGAGAGAGAGAGAGAGAGAGATGAATCTACCTGGCTATCTGGGGTTCTCTTTGGACAACTGTTGAACACAAAAGGCAAGGCCATGCCTGGCTACAAATCCTTAAACAGTGGCTGGATGGTGTAATGCTTAAGGGCTCTGCCTCCGACATAGGAGACCAGGGTTCAAATCTCGGCTCTGTCTGTTCAGTAAGCCAGCACCTATTCAGTAGGAGACCTTAAAAGTCTTCCTAACACTGCTACTGCCGATAGAGTGTGCCCTAGTGGCTGCAGCTCTGGTGCTTTGAGTCCGCCAGGAGAAAAGCGTGATATAAATGTTACTTGTCTTGTCTCATTTTTCTTTTGGATTGAGCATAAATGGTACATGCTAGGCTAGCTTCAGCTAGTAGTTTTGTTGGTATAATGGATATGTTAGTTACCTACCATACACTGAGACCTGGGTTCAATTCCCAGCCACGGTATGTAAGCTGGCTTTTGAAATACTGTAATTCCCTGGCAGATGAGACCCCCCTCCCTCCGGTAGGGGGGGAATTAAACTCTCCCTAGCAGAGTGTGTAGCAGCTGTCCCTTAACTGATTAGTGTAGGCAGATAAGTGAGTCAAATGGCACAAGGACCTTGCCTTGTATAAGGGGGGGGGGCTCCAAGAGTGAGTGCAGTCTGATTGGCAACAATGTGCCTGCTGACTGTAATGTAGAGGGTCAAAGTTTTGCTCAATAGAGCTGTAATGATCGCTGCTGCAGCAGGTGTTGCTGGAAGTAGTAGTGCTGCAGCTCAGGCAGTTCTGATGTCTTTCCATGCAAGCTGCATAGCTTTGTCTGTCTTTCCCTGCTGTCAGCTTGTGACTGATTATCATTCACCTGTGTGGGAATCTGCATGTCTGCTCCCATTGGATGACCTCAGTATAAAGATCTGCTTCCTGCAGGGTTTCCTTGGGTTTTCATAGCTTCAGTTTGAGCCTGTCTTGCTGTCGCTTCAGCCCCGTTCGTGTTTCTTGTTCTAAAAGATACTTTGCTGGTTTTGCATCATATATTGGTTCATTGCCCATATATATGCATACCAGCACGTTTATTATTTTCCTTGTATTCGTGTTACGTTGATACATCAGTGTCGCTGATGTATACGTACACGAACTGTTTATATCCTGTGTGCAGTTAGTCAGCTTTCCAGCACGTTTTGGTAGGTTGCGTGTACCGTGACCACCCGTGCTGAGGTAGTTACCCTGCTCCTGGTTCTGTTTGTGGATTGCGTTCATCTCTGCGAAGAGATAACGAATCCTTCTGAATCCTGTTCTGTTACCGTTTGTGGATTGCGTTCATCTCTGTGAGGAGATAACGAATCCTTCTGAATCCTGTCCTGTTACCGTTTGTGGATTGCGTTCATCTCTGCGAAGAGATAACGAATCCTTCTGAATCCTGTTCTGTTACTGTTTGTGGATTGCGTTCATCTCTGCGAAGAGATAACGAATCCTTCTGAATCCTGTTCTGTTACCGTTTGTGGATTGCGTTCATCTCTGCGAAGAGATAGCGAATCCTTCTGAGTCCTGTTCCCTGTATTACTCCAGTCCTAGTCAGCGTTCCTGCTTATGTCATATATCGGTTCATTGCCGATATATACATATGTTAGTCAGACGTTACAAATAGTTTCATTGATAGCTGTAATTGTAATACGCTAGGAAAACATACTTATTGTATATTTATCTGTGTTACGTTCATCTATCTTAATCCTGCTATTTCCTGACTATCCTGTCCTGTCTTTGTGAGGCACGCCATTGCCGCATCGCATTGGCTGCCTCATTCCAGTCTGTGTTATTGTGGACGCTTGCTGTCACTAAGTAGTGGCTAGTTAAGCAAGCGTTCATTCTGTCTACCTGTCCTGATCTCCTCAGTTCTGGTTTATGCGCTCAGCGCTACTTTGCGCTGAGAGGTTATAACGAAAGCATTGTTTGTGGCTGTCAGATCTGCACCGGCTCTGTGCGCCACAATCTCCTATTGGAGTCAGTCCTCCCCTCCACTATACTAGGGATAACCTGTTTCCTTGTGCTAGTGTGTGTACCTCCTCCACGCCAGCTCATGCGTTGCATGCTGACTGTGGAGAATACACCACCAAGCCTTACAAGAGCATTATGGGGCGAATCGAACTTCCGGGAAAGTTCGCCTTTGGCAGGCGAACGCGAACCACCGAAGTTCGCCGGGAATTGTTCGCCGGCGAACCGTTCGGGACATCTCTAATGAAGAGGCCTTAAACTATAAAACTAAAAACAGGCACATATACAGCACTGACTGTACATAGGGTCAGTGTCTACATGGCTGGATTTCTGGAAAGGACACAGAGGCCCGGGCCTTGGGCCGCTGCAGCCCAAGGGGGCACTTGAACATGAAAGAGGGGTTGCTACATATGAAAGAGGAGGCTACAAATGGGGGGGCAACGCATGAAAAAGGGAAACTGATGCCCAAATGAGCTGTTAATGAGAGGGACAACAGTACAGGGATGATGTACATGGAAGAGGGGGCTGCACATAGAATGGGAGGGGCGCTGCTGTACATGAAGGCGGAGCCACAACATACTTAGTCTGGGGGCACAAAAAGTGTACATCCATGTTTTGAATAAGTACTTTTCCAGTTCTACTGGTGTTTTTGTCATGAAGAGAGGCAAGAGATTACCTCTCATTCTTATTTTAGCTATAAGAATTTTATATACATTTTTACACTTAGGCATCTCCACCCTTACGAGTATCTAGATAAACCTTTTTAGGTAATAGTTTTTTTCCCCAAAAAACTACAAACCCAGGAGAGCGACCATCCAACTTACGGCAGGACCTGGAAAACCAAGTGCGGCCAGTTCATTTCCTGCTGGCTTATACAGTGGTTGCAGGGATCTGCAACCCACTCTTGGGATTGTAGCTGCATATACGGTACTTACAACTTTTCATTTAATAACGATACTGCACCATTGGGCTCCTGGTCTCTCTGTTTACCTAGATATTCTTAAGTACAACGTCACTACAAGGATCACTAAAAACCTCCTTGAGGCCTCGTTCACATTGTGTTCTGTACGCGTGGCCGTCCGCTTTGTGCGGGTTTTGTGGCTTTTTTTTTGCGATTCCCAGCGATTACCTGCGCTCTTTTTTTTTTTTCTTAAACGCTTTCCTAAGCGGATTTGCCGAGCGATTGCGGTTTTTCACTTCCTGACTGGAAGTGAACCCTTTGAACCCGAAAAGAATAAATACAATGTATTTATTCTGAAAAACGCGAACGCAATCACTGCACGAAGCGATTTTGTGAGCGTTTTGCATTTCTCCTATACCTTCCATTGAGGCGGAATCGCCTCCAAAATGGTCCACGCATCGCTTTGCTGAACGCACAGCGCACGACCCGCGCTGATATGAACCTTCTCATAGACATTCGTTGCACAAGTGTTTGGCAAGTTTTAAAATCGCCTGCCTGTGAAAAAAGAACGAAAATGCCTCCAGTGCGAACGAGCCCTGAAATTTCCCAATCATCGGGAGGACTACTGAGACCAGAACTGAAGTGAACGGACACAGAAGGTCGCACACTGGATCCGCTGTGACCATCTGCATTGAGGCTGCAGTATAGTGTGAGCCCGGCCATTCTGCTATATGGAGGCCCCATATACAATAACCCCTTCCTCATAAACAACGTTTTGCTTCTTTGAGACTGCAGAGGGATTACAGTAAAGAAAACCTTTATGTGCAAATAATGATTTTCTGAAGTTATTTTTTAACAGAGGGAATGTAAATGGTGTCTGCGGAGTATTACAAAGCACTGAGTTGTGTCTGTTCTATAAAAAATATATATAATAAAGAGCTATTCTTGTTATAGCCCCCAGCCGCCCGACTGAGAATAAAAGCATTCTAATTATTTCTTTACCTGTGTTTCTCGAGCAATAAAACTTTCATTACAGTCATTATTGTAGAGCTACCTGGCATGCCTTACATCTCTGTACTCTCAATGCAGCGCAAGTTTCATAGCAGTATAACCACACTACAGAAACACTTCCCAGTACAGATCAGATGTATGTCTTCATCAGCACCAAGGTCATCGAAGAATATGAAGTACACTGTACTTTTAAAGCAAACCTGTAAGGGAAGGGGGGAGTTAGATATATCCAAAGTAAGAAGCCTTTAGATGGTCCAGAAGCCATGTGGATTCTCATAGAGCTCACTGTTCCAGAGCAGGGTTCCTATTCATTTTCTGGCCACACTAGCGACTGTGGACAAGTGCATCTGGACTGGGCATGTGCGAGAGGGGTACGCACATGCCCAGTAAAATGAAGCTAGCCATGCATGATTTTTTTCTCTCCATGCATGAGTGCTTCATTATACTTACTGGGCATGTACGTCTCTTACTCATGAATGCAGTGGTGGCACTACACTGAGGCACTGCCTCCACTCCCCCCCTGGAAATCACTGTGGCCCCTTGAATGCCCTTCCTGCTCAGTAACATACAGATCAAAGACGCAAGTTGCCAGCCAGGGCTTGCGAATTACTTACAGTATAGAGCTCATCCACCCGGAAGCAGCCTCAAGTAGTGTTTATTGCTGAACACTTCGTCATAGGGCCAGGCGAACTGTTTGTGCCATCACTAGTAGGTGTTAAATAAACCAAGCGTCTTATCTATTTCCCATAAATCCTCACAATCCTTGCAAGTTCCCCTATAATGAATGTATCTGGATGACACTTGACAAGCTTTTTCCAACAGGATAAGAGCTGGAATGGTGGGAAGTTCCGAGAAGCCTCTGGATGTTCAGAGGCTTCCCACCCCCGAGGTAGGTATTTTTTTTCTCACAC